>NW_027709834.1:0-333 GCF_054177405.1 Leptonychotes weddellii | reverse complement strand
CCTCGCCAATGTTTTTGTTTCTAGTTTTTTGTTTTTGTTTTTGTTTTTTTTGATAATAGACATTCTAACAGATGTGAGATATTTTTTTGTTTTGTTTTGTTTTTTAAGGAGAAATAGTGCAAACAAATAACTTCTTACTAGGTAGATGAGCCAAGGACACAAACGGGTTAGTGTTCGAAAGGTAAGACAGATAGTAAGTGCAAAAATGAAAAGAAAAAGAAATCCAACCAAACTTCTTAAATTACGATACCATTTTATGTTAATTGATCAGATATAATAAAAGTCAATATTGTATACAAGCAAGAGTGAATAGAAATTGCATTCTTTTTTTTT
>NW_027709832.1:0-333 GCF_054177405.1 Leptonychotes weddellii | reverse complement strand
AGTCCCAGATATACCAGTGTGTGACTTCTCATGAGATGCTCAACTTCTCCGAAGCCCAGAGTTCCTTTATGTAACTTGATGGTTCATTCAATCATCAGATAATGTTTGAGTCTCAACCTTGAACTAGTCACAGTGTGGGTGGCTGTTCTCTACCCTTGAGGAACTCTGGTGGTAGATGAATAAAGAAAAGGTAATAATAAACAGGGTAACAAGAGGAATAATAGAGACCTGAAGAAAAGTCTATAGATGCCTGGTGGAATTAAGGAAGTCTTCACAATTGTGCAGGACTGTTGAATCTCAGATCTGTACCTCTGAGACAAATAATGCAAGATA
>NW_027709831.1:0-333 GCF_054177405.1 Leptonychotes weddellii | reverse complement strand
GGAGCAGGGTCGGGATGGCCCTCGTTGTCTGCCGGGACATGGTAACCCACAGGTTCTGAGCTCCGCCGAGCACCCTCACCGGCCTCGTGGCCGTGGGTGGTGACAGTGGCCAGAGTGTCCACTAGCAGTTGGATGGAATTGGATGTCAGATGGGGCCCGAGGGCCCTTTTTAAAGTGAGATAAAAACTCTCTGATGGGGAAGAGCTTGTTATGTTTCTCTGATGTGAAAATTATCAGCAGATAGTCACCAGGTCCCCGCTGGGAATCCCCGTGTCCAGCCAGGCTGTGGGTCAGATTAGCGGCTGATTTGGAGGTGAAAGGTGTTTATTTTTT
>NW_027709830.1:0-333 GCF_054177405.1 Leptonychotes weddellii | reverse complement strand
CGCGTTCCTGACCTTAGGGGGAAAGCTCTCAGTTTTTCCCCATTGAGAATAATATTATCAGCTTAAAGAATTTTTATATAGTGTTGGGAGAGGGAAGAGGAGCAGCAAATTCTTCCTGATTTACATCTACATCTAAGCCCTTGAATTTAGAACAAAAACATTGGACTACCTTTGTCCTCAACTTCTGCCCCTCTGAGGCAACAGAAGACTCCCATCCAATGACCTGAAGGGGGATTGTCACAGGACAAAAAAAAGATCTGTGGCGTAAAAATGTTGGCTAATATTTCACAATATCATATTGCCACATTTGTAACTATTTACACTTTCTAAATG
>NW_027709829.1:0-333 GCF_054177405.1 Leptonychotes weddellii | reverse complement strand
ATTGCTGTGAGTGGGGTGTTAAAGTCCCCTAGTATTACTGTATTATTATCAATGAGTTTCTATAATTTTATTATTAATTGGTTTATACATTGGCTGCTCCCAAGTTAGGGGCATAAATATTTACAATTGTTAGATCTTGTTGGATAGACACTTCTATTATGCTATAGTGTCCTTCTTCATCTCTCCATTAATTTTTGGTTTAAAACCTGGTTTGTTTGATATAAGGATGGCTACTCCAGCATTCTTTTGATGTCCACTGGCATGATAAATGGTTCTCCAGCCCCTCACTTTCAATCTGGAGGTGTCTTTGGGTCTAAAATGAGTCTTTTGTAA
>NW_027709828.1:0-333 GCF_054177405.1 Leptonychotes weddellii | reverse complement strand
GAAAAGCAGTCAATCACTCCCTTCTCCCCAGTCTCCGGCCACACTCTGTGCTCACCCTGCCTGTGACCAGGGATTTGTATTTCTGGCACACAACCCCGTTTGGAGTCTCCAAACCCAGCAGATCCCTGTGGTGTGCTCCTGTGTCACTCCTCCCAGGGGAGAAAGGGGAGTCTCCCTGGATCTGTTGCTTGTTGGGTCTGTGCTGGAAGAGCAGTGGCCCGACTGTGCCGTGAATCATGGTTTATGGCAACCCTGAGCTGTGAGCCCACGCCTCGGCTCCATCTCTGCAGCTGGCTTTCCCGCTCCGATACCTGGGCGTTCTGCCACTCTCAG
>NW_027709827.1:0-5903 GCF_054177405.1 Leptonychotes weddellii | reverse complement strand
CAGTTATTCTCAGGAGTTTTCTCCACTCTGTTGTTGAAACTTCTTAAATGGACTCCTAAGCTCTTGGGCCTATTTTTGTTTGTGGATAGCTGTCTAATTGTTGTTCTTTGTGGGGTGACAGAGGCTGGAGTGTCCTGTTCCATCATCTTAGTGACATAATATCAGTCTTTCCTCACTGAGGTGATGTTAGCTGTAGGGTTTTTAGATGCTCATTATTAAGTCGAGAAATTTTTCCTCTCTTCCTAGTTTGTGAGTTTTTATCATGAAATGGTGTTGGAGATATCCATTTTATTGTAATTAAAATTTTTGGGGGGTGGATGCCTGGGTGGCTCAGTCAGTTGAGCATCTGCCTTGGGCTCACATCATGATCCTGGAGTCCTGGGATCCAGTTCTGCGTTGGGCTCCTTGCTCAGTGTGGAGGCTGCCTTTCCTTCTGCCTGCCACTCCCCCTACTTTTGCTCTCTCTCTCTGACAAATAAATAAATAAAATCTTGGGTCGCCTGGGTGGCTCAGTTGGTTAAGCGACTGCCTTCAGCTCAGGTCATGATCCCAGGGTCCTGGGATCAAGCCCCACATCGGGCTCCCTGCTCGGCAGGAAGCCTGCTTTTCCCTCTCCCACTTATGTTCCCTCTCTCACTGTCTCTCTCTCTCTCTGTCAATTAAATAAATTAAAAAAAAACAAACAAATAACATCTTAAAAACTTTTTAAAATTTAAATTCAATTTAATTGATATATATTGTATTATTAGTTTCAGAGGTAGAATTCAGTGATTCATCAGTTGCATACGACATCCAGTGCTCATTACATCAAGTGCCCTCCTTAATGCCCATCATCCAGTTAGCCCATCCCCCCACCCCCCTCCCCACCAGCAACTTTGTTTGTTCCCTATAGTTAAGAGTGTCTGAGGGTTTGCCTCTGTGTTTTCCTCTTATTTTATTTTTCCTTCCCTTCTCCTATGTTCATCTGTTTTGTTTCTTTTTTTAAATTTAATTTAATTTTATTATGTTATGTTAGTCACCATACAGTACATCATTAGTTTTTGATATAGTGTTTCTTTTTTTTAAGATTTTATATTATATTATATAAATATTATATATAATATAAATATACAATATAATAATTATGTAATATTATTATATTATATAAATATATATTTAAGATTTTATATTGTATATAATATAAGACTTTATATATACCAAGTCTTCGTTATCCATTCATCTGTCATGGACATCTGGATTCTTTCTGTATTTCTACAATTGTGGACATTGCTGCTATAAACATTGGGGTGCATGTGCCCCTTCAAATCACTATGTTTGTATCCTTCTGATAAATACCTAGTAGTCCAGTTGCTGGGTTGTAGGGCAGCTCTATTTTTAAGTTTTTGAAGAACCTCCATACTGTTTTCCAGAGTGACTGCACCAGTTTGCATTTCCACCAAGAGTTTCCATTTCTCAGCATCCTTACCAACATCTGTTGTTGCCTGAGTTGTTACTCTTAGCCATGAAGATATCCATTTTAAAACAAAATATAGTTTTGGAAAATGGAAGAAATATTCAAACTGGTTGGCTTGCTAGGCCAATCCCAAGATGGGAATAGAATTATTTCTCTCTTTTTCCTTATTATTTCCTTATGTATATATTTTTCCTTTGGGGAAAATACAGAGGGAAGAGATTTCCATGTTACTGCACCATTTCTTCACAAGAGCAAATAGATTCCTAATCTTTTTAGTGTTAACTATGATGTTTTTTAAAAAAATCACCATATCAAGATATCCATTTCTTGAGTTTCTCATGCTGTGGATATATGCAAAGTCAGAACTGGTCTGAGGCAACATGCAGTTTTCCAGGCTATCTGGCTGTCTTCCAACAATCCAATTCTACTCTGCACAGCTGAGGAGACTATACTAGGTGTTAATCCTCTGTATTCCCCTGGAGGAGTAGTTTCCCTGCCAAATTTTCCCATACCACATTTACATTGAAAAGGAGGTGGACTATAAAGGCTGGAAAACACATCAGGTGGCTGGATGTGTCCTCAGTCTTGCAGAAGGCTAGGCATTGGGGATAAATATCTGTTGCTCACCTACCACAGGACCTACTATTAAGTTGATAATCACTAAATATTTGTTGAGTAATTTCTGCCTGTTTAACAAATTTTCCACAACCTTAGAGACCTCCAAAACTTACGTAGGGCAAATTGTGTTTTTCTTTGACTCTAGTGTTTTGGTCCAGTGGGATTTATGAAAAGTTCAGTTTCTTTGTCTGAGGATGAAGAATGGAAGAGAATGCGAACATTGCTGTCTCCAACCTTCACTAGCGGAAAGCTCAAGGAGGTAAGAAAAGAAGAGGACTTTCAATGAGAAAGTTAAGGAATACATCTGGGGGCTGGTAGGAAATAAGATCATATTCCATCTTTAAGGGGTAGTATGCTAAATTTGGGCTTCCTAAAAATGGTCTTTATCTTCATGTCCTAGGAAAGACATGATAAGGTTTGTTATTAAATGTCCCTTACTGCCACATGCTTATGAAAGCCACATCATTCTTGGACTTCATTTTCCAATTTAACTTCAGGTGGTGGTATATTTTGTGTGTAGATGTTCTCCATAATTGGCCACTATGGAGATGTGTTGGTGAGGAACCTGAGGAAGGAGACAGAGAAAAGCAAGTCCATCACCTTGAAAGAGTAAGTAGGAGTACAGCTGCTGGGATTCCAACTCTGTCACAACACTTTCTAGCTGTTGCCACAGAGCCAAATCCCCACTGTTGAGTTACTCCAGCAAAGAAACATGTGGTATCACAATGCCAGTAGGTCATCCAAGAAGAGGGAGTTCACCTAAAAAGGTAGGGCCACCAGAAAAGAAAGGGTCTTCTTTTGTGCACACGAGGCAGGATTCATTTATCTGCTTAGTTGTCACCTAGGATATTCTGGAAGATAAAAATACGTGGTTGAAAAGAAGACACATGATTGTATCAAATCTTTGAGTGTAGAGGGTATGGAATGGTGGAAGGGGAAGGCACTTGGTACATATTGGTGGGCACTGGGTGGGGCAGGAACATTAACATGTGGAACTTGGAATGATGTAAACCCCTTCCCAGTTTTGTTGAGGGTATTAGCAAAATACTAAATATTAACTTTTATGACCACTTGTCCTTCTTTCAATCTCAAAAGAGAGAAAGTCCTGCCCATGGGATGGGTAGGGTGACCATATTTTTTTGTGTAAACTGAGATATTTTTTAATTTTACTAAATGAAGAGATGTATGTTGGTACTCTCCTGGGAAAACTAGTGGCATATGATCACATATGTCATCCCCTAAATCAATTTTGGATTGATTTATT
The DNA here is from genome assembly GCF_054177405.1 of Leptonychotes weddellii. Lineage (NCBI taxonomy): Eukaryota > Metazoa > Chordata > Mammalia > Carnivora > Phocidae > Leptonychotes > Leptonychotes weddellii. The sequence continues at coordinate 2,568 of NW_027709827.1, read as the reverse complement.
TAATGTATATTTTTAAAGTAGGAATGTTTTAGGTTCTTACATTTTCTAGAAATGAGTGAGCCCTCAGAGCGAGCTCAGATCGCTGGAGTTGAGACAGAGTGGGTCTTTCAGGAGACTTAGCAGGGGTGTAGAGAAGAAGGGATGGTGTTCCTGGCATTACAGAACAGGGTGTTGGTGTTCTGTCATGTGCTGAAGAGGAATCAGCTCTGAGCATAGATACTGTGGTGAGAGAAAATCCAGATCAGTTTCACCTTTCTTGACTCCCTGAGGAAAGGTTAATTATTCCACCCTTGGTCCTGCTCAGACACAGTGCTTACCCACCTTCTACTGCCCATACACAAAAGACATTACTGTAATTTGTCACACTTTGGGTCTCTATCACTCCATGACTGAGCTCCTTGAGCTCAGAAATGTGTCTGATTTGCTCTAGTGTCCCCATCACCCTAGCACAAGGCCAGCTCTATCACTGCCACCTCATGAACACCACATGAGTGAGTGTGATGGCATATAGACTTTTCAGATGATGCAGCAGGTGGTTCTGAAAGTGTGGCTCTTGTCTTGCCTGGGCATGGGTATCTACATGCACTTCTTGCTGCATGTGTTGGATAAGGATAGTAAAGAGTTGTTGATCTTAATTATCCATGTCTTTGTTTCTCTCACAGCATCTTTGGGGCCTACAGCATGGATGTGATTACCAGCACATCATTTGGAGTGAACATTGATTCCCTCAGCAACCCACAAGATCCCTTCGTGGAAAATATTAAGAATTTCTTAAAATTTGATTTCCTTGATCCATTATTCTTCTCAGTGTGTACGTACAGTACCATTTTTCTTTTTATCGTCCCATCCCTTTTTTTCCCTTCCTTCCTTCCTCCCTCACGTCTTCCCTTCCTACCTTTCTACAACAATTTTACTGAGCTATAACTTCATATAACATATATGTCCCCCTTTTTTTAATTAATTAATTAATTAATTAATTTATTTATTTATTTATTATGTTAGTCACCATACAATACATCACTGGGTTTTGATGTAGTGTTCCATGATTCATTGTTTGTATATAACACCCAGTGCTCCATGCAATACGTGCCCTCTTTAATACCCATCATGTGAAATAAGTCAAGCAGAGAAAGTCACTTATCGTATGGTTTCACTTATTTGTGGAACATAAGGAATAACATGGAGGACATTAGGAGAAGGAAGGGAAAAATGAAGGGAGGGAAATCAGGGAGATGAACCATGAAAGACTATGTCCCCCTTTTAAAATGTACAGTTCAATTTTTACAGTCTGAGTGTTCATCGTCCAAGGAATGGATAATGAAAATGTGGTATGTATATACCATGAAATCTTATTCAACCATAAAAATGGAAGGAAATTCTGTATTTGGGCAACATGGATGGATCCTGAGGGCATTATGATAAATGAAATGAGTCAGACAGGGAAAGACACATATTGTATGACCTCAATTACATGTGGAATAAAAAAAAAACAATATAAGAAACCAAGTCATACAAAAAGGAGATCAGATTTGTGGTTATCAGAGGCAGGGGTTGTGGGGTGGAACTTGAATGAAGGTGACCAAAGGTACACACTTTCAATTACAAGATAGATGAGTCCTGGACTGGTAAATACAACATGATGACTATAGTTAACACCACTGTATGATGTATTCATAAGTTGCTAAGGGAGTAGATTGTAGAAGTTCTCATCATAATGGCAGAAAATTTTGTTTTTATGACTATATGAGATGATGGATGATAACTAATCTTATTGTGGTAATCATTTTTTTTTCTCATTGCTGTCAGTGGGAGAAATTCTTTTTTTTAATTTTATTATGTTACGTTAGTAATCATTTTTTATATATGTATGTCAAGTACATGCAGTACACCTTATCTTACACAATACTGTATTACTGTATGTCAGTTATAACTCAATGAAACTGAACTCTGCTTGGTGCATTCAAAGATATGTGTAACATTTAGTGCAGTCAACTGTTGGAATATTGTTATCAACACAGAAATCCTGTACTTTTTTACTATCACTTCCCACTTTCTTTAGCCCTAAGCAGCCACCAACCCTCTTTCTGTCTTAATAGATTTGCCTCTTCTGGACTCTTCATACAGATAAAATCATGTAACGTGTGATCTTTGTGGCTGCCTCCCTTCATTAGCATGATGTTTTCAAGTTTCATCCATGTTGCACCATGCATCAGAATTCTCTCTTTATGGCCAATTAATACTCCATTATATGGACATATTGCATTTTGTTTATCCTTCCATCATTTGATGGACATTTGGGCTGTTTCCAACTCTTGGCTACTGTGAATAGTGCTACTATCCACATTCATGCACAAGGTTTTTTAAAAAAATTTTGTTATGTTAATCACCATACATTACATCATTAGTTTTTGATGTAGTGTTCCATGATTCATTGTTTGTGCATAACACCCAGTGCTCCATGCAGAACGTGCCCTCTTTAATACCCATCACCAGGCTAACCCATCCTCCCACCCCCCTCCCCTCTAGAACCCTCAGTTTGTTTTTCAGAGTCCATCGTCTCTCATGGTT
>NW_027709826.1:0-333 GCF_054177405.1 Leptonychotes weddellii | reverse complement strand
CCTCGCCAATGTTTTTGTTTCTAGTTTTTTGTTTTTGTTTTTGTTTTTTTTGATAATAGACATTCTAACAGATGTGAGATATTTTTTTGTTTTGTTTTGTTTTTTAAGGAGAAATAGTGCAAACAAATAACTTCTTACTAGGTAGATGAGCCAAGGACACAAACGGGTTAGTGTTCAAAAGGTAAGACAGATAGTAAGTGCAAAAATGAAAAGAAAAAGAAATCCAACCAAACTTCTTAAATTACGATACCATTTTATGTTAATTGATCAGATATAATAAAAGTCAATATTGTATACAAGCAAGAGTGAATAGAAATTGCATTCTTTTTTTTT
>NW_027709825.1:0-333 GCF_054177405.1 Leptonychotes weddellii | reverse complement strand
AGGTTAGTGACATGCCAGAGTCTCACGGAGCTGGAGTCTTGTGATTCCAAAATCTAATGGGGCTTGTTGTTGCTTTGTCTCTAAGTTATGCCGGGTTCTGTCTCGGTCAGGGGCTCTCAGCCTTTACTGGGTCAGAAGCAGACTTCTGTAAGAAGCTGGTTATAGTTACGGACACACACACACACACACACACACACACGGTGTTATAATGTTGCTATACACGTACAGCAGAATTTTAAAACCAACTTCAGGGGCCTCCTTAGACTCCACTTAAGAACTTCTGAGCCAAGAACACCAGTCCAGCTGGAGTGTCTCAGACATTTAGTACCAACT
>NW_027709824.1:0-333 GCF_054177405.1 Leptonychotes weddellii | reverse complement strand
TTTGTGTCATCTCTCATTTCTTTCATTAATGTTTTAAAGTTTTCAGAGTATAGATCTTTCACCTCTTTGGTTCAGTTTATTCTCGGGTATTTTATTCTTTGTGGTGCAATTATAATTGGGATTGTTTTCTTTCTTTTTTTTTTTTAAAGATTTTATTTATTTATTTGACAGAGACAGAGATAGTGAGAGCAGGAACACAAGCAGCAGGAGTGGGAGAGGGAGATCAGGCTTCCCGCCGAGCAGGGAGCCCGATGTGGGACTCGATCCCAGGACTCTGGGATCATGACCTGAGCCAAAGGCAGATGCCTAATGACTGAGCCACTCAGGCGCCCT
>NW_027709823.1:0-333 GCF_054177405.1 Leptonychotes weddellii | reverse complement strand
AATAAAGAAAACATTTTTTAAAAATTCAGCTGCTCTTGGAATTCTGGCCCAAATGGCTAGATCTAAAAATACATTTTGTGGCAGAAAACAGAAATAAAAGTTGGGAAAGTGACATTAAACATTTTTACAAATCAGGGCGCCTGGGTGGCTCAGTTGGTTAAGCGACTGCCTTCGGCTCAGGTCATGATCCTGGAGTCCCTGGATCGAGTCCCGCATCGGGCTCCCTGCTCGGCAGGGAGCCTGCTTCTGCCTCTGACCCTCCCCCCTCTCATGTGCTCTCTCTCTCTCATTCTCTCTGTCTCAAATAAATAAATAAATAAAATCTTTAAAAAA
>NW_027709822.1:0-333 GCF_054177405.1 Leptonychotes weddellii | reverse complement strand
TGACTAAAGGTGAGATTGAGTGAATACTTTTATTTTATAAATTCTATTTATTTAAAAATTGAATGTTAGCTGTAATGTTTACTATCTTTCCTTTTTCCATATTTTAGGGTGCAGGGATTGTTAAACAGGACAATTTTTTTTTTTTTTTAAAGATTTATTTATTTGAGAGAGAGAGAATGAGAGACAGAGAGCATGAGAGGGAGGAGGGTCAGAGGGAGAAGCAGACTCCCTGCCGAGCAGGGAGCCCGATGCGGGACTCGATCCCGGGACTCCAGGATCATGACCTGAGCCGAAGGCAGTTGCTTAACCAACTGAGCCACCCAGGTGCCCCTC
>NW_027709821.1:0-333 GCF_054177405.1 Leptonychotes weddellii | reverse complement strand
TGTGGTCTCCTTTTGTGTTTCTCCTTGGATTTCTAGGGTTAGCATTTGTGTTATGAAGGAAAGCCTCCTCCCTTCCCTTGGCACTTCCTTCCCTTGGCTCTGTCCGCTGGCCCCGTGCTACCGGGCTTCCTGGACTGCACTTGACACAGTTAGTTCCTCTGTCTGTGGGTCTCACCTGAAACGCGTGCTGCCAGCCCTCTGCTGCACCCTGGAGGGGGCATGAGCGTAAGCCAAATGAGGACTTGTGCCTACCTGGCCTCTGCTGTTCCTGTCATAGGAAAAATAGGTCTGCCCACTTCTCATTTGCTTGGCTGCTTAGTAAACAGAAGCTTC
>NW_027709820.1:0-333 GCF_054177405.1 Leptonychotes weddellii | reverse complement strand
TCTTTGGGAATTGGCCAGACCTGAGAGGGGCAGGCCCTCCAGGGTCAGCAAGGCTCCAAGATGTCAGAGCACCAGACTACGGAAAATGAAAGGAGTAGTTAATAGAGCCATGCCTGGGAATGGAAGAGGAAAGCCCCCAGGAGCCGCAGAAACTACAGACTCCTGGTCTCTGACTCCGTTTATTCTCTATTCTCTGTTGTCCTCAGCTTCCTGCTGGCCCAGTCCCGGGCATCTGCCTGATGGTCCACCTCCACTGTCCACTTCTAACTGGCCAGACTTACAGCACCCCAGTTCCAAAGTCTCAGGAGAGGATGCTGGCTGTCCCAACTCACC
>NW_027709819.1:0-333 GCF_054177405.1 Leptonychotes weddellii | reverse complement strand
AGAGGAGTAGGAGACCTGGATTTCGTCTGGTCCCAGGAATTCAGCTGCATAGGGATCAAACCATTCTGAACACCTACAAACCCAACAGGAGATCGAAGAAAAGAAGAGCAGCAACTCTCTGAACAGAAAAGCGACCACTTTCTGGAAGGTAGGACATGGGGAGAAGTGAATCCAAGGCGATATTCGGGAGGATAGACGGTGGGGGAGGGGGCCTCCGACGGCCGCTTCTGGCAAGTGGTAGAGCCGCGGAGCACAAAATCGGAACTTTTAGAGTCTGCTCCGCTGAGGGACATTGCTCCAGTGGCTAAGCAGGGGTGGAAACCTCGCGGGACA
>NW_027709818.1:0-333 GCF_054177405.1 Leptonychotes weddellii | reverse complement strand
TTTTTTTTTTTTTTTTACAAGGTAAGACCCTTTCCCACGTGCAATAAGCTCCAAGAATTTCTGAGTATAAGAAGTTCTAAGAAATTTCTGTATCAGTCCTTTTTTTTTTTTTTTAAAGATTTTATTTATTTATTTGAGAGAGAGCAAGCACATGAGAGGGGGGAGGGTCAGAGGGAGAAGCAGACTCCCTGCCGAGCAGGGAGCCTGATGCGGGACTCGATCCAGGGACTCCAGGATCATGACCTGAGCCGAAGGCAGTCGCTTAACCAACTGAGCCACCCAGGCGCCCTGTATCAGTCCTTTTTGATGGTCTCCTTTTCTCGAAACATGGCA
>NW_027709817.1:0-333 GCF_054177405.1 Leptonychotes weddellii | reverse complement strand
TTTTTTTTTAAAGATTTTATTTATTTATTTGAGAGAGAGAGAATGAGAGAGAGCGAGTACATGAGAGGGGGGAAGGTCAGAGGGAGAAGCAGACTCCCTGCCGAGCAGGGAGCCCGATGCGGGACTCGATCCAGGGACTCCAGGATCATGACCTGAGCCGAAGGCAGTCGCTCAACCAACTGAGCCACCCAGGCGCCCATCAAGCGATAAATTTAAAAGAAAAGAAAAAGAATTAAAACCCAAAAGTGGTAGCAAGTAAGCAATAATGACTAGGAGAAACTTAGGGAAGGATCATTAAATTCATCTTTGCTTTAAAGCAACCTGATACTCATA
>NW_027709816.1:0-5904 GCF_054177405.1 Leptonychotes weddellii | reverse complement strand
CCTTTGTCTCTTTGGTTAGATTTATTCCTAGGTATCTTATGGTTTTGGGTGCAATTGTAAATGGGATCGACTCCTTAATTTCTCTTTCTTCTGTCTTGTTGTTGGTGTATAGGTCTTTTTTTTTTTTTTTAAAGATTTTTATTTATTTGACAGAGAGAGAGACAGCGAGAAAGGGAACACAAGCAGGGGGAGTGGAGAGGGAGAAGCAGGCTTCCCGCTGAGTGGGGAGCCCAATGCGGGGCTGATCCCAGGACCCTGGGATCATGACCTGAGCTGAAGGCAGACGCTTAACTGAATGAGCCACCCAGGCGTCCCCCCCCCCCCCACCCCGGCATCTTCACCCTTCTTCCTTCTTGGAGCAGTTGGATATTCAAGATGCTGTTCTTGCATTTGTCAATCATAACATGGGCTGTGGTTGAGATCTGGTCTATCACTCCTTCTCTAGGACCACATGCAATACTGAACCAGTTAATAAATGTAAAGAATGAACCAGATCTTTGGGGTTATATGATGCAAATAATTCAGATGGATTTTTAACCAAATACAATGATCTTTTTTCCCTAAGTAGCTAATTTAATACTGAATTAAACTATAGTTAGCAATACTCTATTATGTACTTGAAAGTTACTAAGAGAGTAGATCTTAAATCTATTTTTGTTCTCCGCACAGTACAAAATGGTAATTATGTGAGGTAATGGAGATGTTAACTAACTTTATTATGGTTCTCATTTTGCAATATATACATATATCAAACCATCACATTGTACATCTTAAACTTATACGATGTCATATGTCAGTTGTATCTCAATAAAACTGGAAAAAAATACTAAATTGACAAAGTTGGCTAGTTTTATATAAGTCAGTACTTTCCCCTTCAAAATGATTGTTTTAAAATGTAATTTTTGTTTCTCACCAGATTAATCAAATTTACACTCACTGAAGTTGCTTATTTTTGCCTTGAATTCAATGATTGCCCCTGTTCCATTCGGTGTTCTGTGAATAGACTCTGAGGCCAAGTAGCTCCCTGAAATATCTGGGCTCCTCACCTCAGCTGGGAAAAGGAAAATTTCCCAGGAAGAGGGTGTGACAGTGCTCATAAGGTGATCAGTGTTTTTTGCTTCAGAGACAGGTATTACTTGAAGAGGGTGGTGCCAGACTCTTAGGCCAAATTCTTTCTGAACTGAGCGGGTAAAAACATGCCCCTGCCTGACTCAGCTGGAGGAACGAAGGAGTTCTATCCCGAAGCCTAGTGTTCCTTTCCAAATAAAGCATCATGGAACTGGGGCTGCCCTCATGGATCATCTGAGCACAGTGAGTTCAGGGCAGAAGTGAGGCTTGTCCAAGTTTATATGCCATGACTATGGCAGAGAATCCCAGGGCTCTGCCCTTGACCTGGGCTGTCTCTTATTTGGTAAATACTTACTGAGCACCAGCTGTGTGCTCCAACTTGCCTCTATGCTCCTAGTCACAATCTGTACCTTCTCTCCCTCTCGCCAAGTTAGCTCCCTTCCCCTGGGTCATTATCACTCGTCTTTTGTGACACTGCTTACATCACTCTTCTGGGGAGCTTTTTCTGACCCCCTGCCTCCCAGGACACAGCCTTCATTCAATGCCCTATCTGAAAGCTCTAGAGCACTGTGTGGGTGTCTTTGTCATAGCACTGACTTATCAAACCTGTTGAAGGGTGAAATGAGGGCAAGTATCAAGGTGGCAGCGTGGGATTAGAAGCCGTGAGTTCTGGTTCCAGCTGAGCCAGCAGGCCTCACTGAGCCTCAGTGTCCCATTTGTGAAAGGTGGAGAATGAGTTATGCCCTCTCTAGTGAAATTTCCAGGGATCACATTCAAGCTGTGTAATTTCCAGGTCTTCAAAAGGAGCTTAGCGAGTTGCAACCAAGAAGAGCAGATTTAGAAATGCAGACCAGTTGGCTTTCTGGGTGCAGTGAGCTGGCTTTCCCAAGACTTTAGCTCTGGGCTCCTCAGTGAGGTAGCTGAGGAGCCACGATGACTTTGTTACACATGTGTAATCAGGGAGCTGTGATAACAGTATTCAAGACTCTGCTCCCGTTAAACATTTTTGCAGTGGGGTATGTTGGCATGACTTAGGTTATCACATAAATTGTGTACCTTCTGAGAGGGGAGTGTGTGGTTTATTGACCTCTGAAAGAACCAGACTCATTATGTGATAATGAGCCTTGCTAAAGGTCACAGAGAAAGAGCCAAGGGTCCTGAGCTGAGCAGAGCTCCCTGGAATCTCCTCTCCAACCCTCCACCCACAGGCCATCAAGACTTTAGGCCCCCATCAGAACCTGAGTCTGGTGCAGCTGGAAATGTGGGAAAAGGGGTGGTAGCATGATGTTGGGATCTCCGAGAGGATGAAGGAGGCCAATGAGCCAAGGAGGCAGGGAGATGCTGGTGGAGCTGGGTTGTTGAGAATCTGATGGTTCACAGAGAACCAGTAGGTCAGAGAGGGGAAGGGATTTTTCGGGGTGACATGGTGAGTGAGGAGTGGAACAGGAACTGGAAGCCAATATTCTGAGTTCCTTCCCAGGGTTTTTTTTTTTTTCCCCTCCCCTGGATACCTTCTCTGGGCACATTTTTTATTTTCTTACTCCCCAACCCCTTTACTTAGATATAATTGACAAATAAAATTGTATATATTTAAAGTGTGCATTGAAATGATTTGATATATGTATACTTTGTGGGCACATATTTTTAATGTGTGGTTAAGAGCAATGGGTTCAATGAGAGACGATGGACTCTGAAAAACAAACTGAGGGTTCTAGAGGGGAGGGGAGTGGAAGGATGGGTTAGTCTGGTGATGGGTATTAAAGAGGGCACATTCTGCATGGAGCACTGGGTGTTATATGCAAACAATGAATCATGGAACACTACAAAAAAAAAAAGAGCAATGGGTTCAAATTCTAGTTCTGTCCTTTACAAGTTACTTAATCTTTCTAAATTTCAGTGTTCTTATCTACTACTTGAGGATAATATCACGTATCACATAAGGGTGTTGTAAGGATTAAAGGGGAGGGTAATGTTTATAAAGCACTTGTTACAGTGGCCAATAAATGATAGCACACCATTGCTTAATGATAATTCTTTTGTTGTTATTCTAACAATGGTCTCCATAGAATCATTCCCTGGGCCTAAGGGAGTGGGGGTTTGGTGCAAGGCCTTGAACTTCGCCCTCTTCTCTGGCTCTGCTCCCCTGCCCTGTACACTTTATCTCCTTTCTCCTACAGATTAGGACTTGTCCTGGTTGTGACCATTCCCTAACACGCATGATGCCAGAAATCTGGAGGGCTTCAGGCCATCTCAGGTCATGTAAGCATTTTTGTAGGTGGTTTCCAAAGATGGTCTCTCTCATACTCTCTGAGTCCTATGCTCTGGCCTTGAGTGGGGGCTGCAAAGTAATTTTGGGGATATTCATGCTACCTCTTCCTTCCAACTTTTAGGGCAACTGACTTGCTCGTTTAATACCTTTTTTTAAAGAGAGCTTTCTTCCAAAGGGTGAGGACCCCTTGTTCTCCCAGCCCTTGTTCACATTCATATCCTTTCCCTCTTTGAAAAGAACTGTGCCTGACATTCTGCATGGAGCACTGGGTGTTATGCACAAACAATGAATCATGGAACACTACATCTAAAACTAATGATGTAATGTATGGGGATTAACATAAGAATTAAAAAAAAAAATCTTAAACCCTCCCCCCCCCAAAAAAAAAAAAAGAAAAGAATTGTGCCTGTTCTAAACACTTCTACACTCCACCTTCCTTTGAGCCTCCCATGAAGATGGATAGTAGCTTGCATTTGATGCATGTGGAAACTGAATCTCAGAGTTGAAGTCACTAGTCCAAGGTGAAAAAGGAAAGTAGAAGCAGACTCAGGACTTGGATCTAGGAATCTTGATTCCTATTCCAAAGTTCTTGCCTTGTGTTAAATTCCTGGAAGAATTCCTGCCACTGGATTAAGGGGCATCCAAGGCCTTTAATAACATAGTCTGGAGTCTTGTCTCTCAAATCATCATTCTCATTCTCTTCTTGCTCACCCCTCAGGGGCCTTGCGTTTGCTCTCTCTACCTGAGAGGGCCTTCCCCCAGACATCACATGGCTTAGTCCCTCATTCCTTCCATACCATTCATAAGGGGTCCTGCTTGATCACCCTGCCTTTTTCTGGCCATCTTTATCTCTGTATTCTGCTTTGTTTTCCTTTTTAGGACCTATCATTGCCTGATATATTATATGCACTATTTGCTTGTTTTTTCAAAATTTATCTTCTACAACTAGAATGTGAATAAGGACTGTGTCTTCTTCACTGTGGTTCCTCTAATGCCTAGATCAGTGCGTGTGGCACATAGAAATTATTCAATAGCAATTTATTCAATTATATAAACAGATACAGTAAATTTCCAACCAAACTGGACTAGCCATGTTTCCTGGCTTTTGCCCATGCAGTTCCCTCTACCTGTTGTACCAGACGAGCTTTATACATAAAATAGCTATTTTTAATTAGATAGATTTCTTTCTTTTTTTAACTGAGGTATAATTGGCATATAACATTATGTTAGTTTCAGGTGTACAGTGTAATGATTTTACATATATGTATATTGCAAAATGATCATCACAATAAGTCTAGTTAACATGTATCACCACACATAGTTAGTTTTTTCCCCTTGTGATGATAAAAATATTCTCTTAGCAACTTTCAAATATATAATACAGTATTATTAACTATAGTCCCAATGTTGTTTATTATATCCCCAGGACTTATTTATTTTATAACTGGAATTTTGTACCTTTTGACCACCTTTACCCATTTTGCCCATCCCCAAAGCCCCTGCCTCTGGCAACCACAAGTCTGTTCTCTGTCTATAAATTCTTCTTTTTATATTCCACATATAAGTGAGATCATATGGTATTTGTTTTTCTCTGTCCTACTTTTAAATAGGTATTTTTATGTTGCCTTCTCTGTAAAGCCTTTCTTGGTTCCTCAAAGATACTAATAAACCTGTGTTAAACTCAGAATAGAAATTCACCTCCTGGGATCATCTTCTGCCTACGCCTATACTTATGTAGGTTACACTTAGGTAAACCTTTCTCTATATCAGGCATTATAAAAATCGCAAACTTGGACTCATGAGTGCCAATGTCAGCTTACTCTTCTGTTCATTGCACCAGAACAAATCTTGCCAACAGAGTCACTTCTTGTCCCATCGATAGCCCCTTTGACATCCAGCAGTATGAGGACAGGTTAGATGTGAGTTTTGCCTATATTCATTTGTTTTTTTTTTCTAATTATGCCTGCAATATATAATTTTATTTGAAAAAAAAAAAAAGGGCATATAGACAAGCCAAAAGAAAAAAAGTTATTCTTGGGCGCCTGGGTGGCTCAGATGGTTAGGCGTCTGCCTTCAGCTCAGGTCATGATCCCAGGGTCCTGGGATCGAGCCCCACATCGGGCTCCCGGCTCGGCGGGGAGCCTGCTTCTCCCTCTGACCCTCTCCCCTCTCATGCTGTTTCTCTCTCGCTCGCTCTCTAAAAAATGAATAAATAAAATCTTTAAAAAAAAAAAAAAGAAAAGAAAATGTTATTCTTAAGCCCATATCCTATAAATTGCCACTGTTAACATTTGGTGTATGTATCCTTTCAGACTTTATTTATTTATTTTTTAAATTTTATTTTATTATGTTATGTTAGTCATCATACAATACATCACCAGACTTGAAAATATGTATTAAATATAATACAGCTATGTATTAAATATATTCATATTTATATTATCTACTTAAAAATAAGCATCACATGTTTACAAAATGAGATTGCACTATGAATAACATTTTGTAGATCTAAACATCCTTTTTATGACCACAAATTATTCTAACATATTGATATGTTTTTTTTTTTT
>NW_027709815.1:0-333 GCF_054177405.1 Leptonychotes weddellii | reverse complement strand
CTGGGGACTGGGCACAGACTTGCAGATGAGTAGTGGTGGGGAAAGGACTTTAGGGCAGCCCCCGGGGCAGAAACCCAGAGCGGTGGATCCAGCAGGCGAAATGGGAGCGGCTGGCGGTTTTAGAAGCACAAAGGGCAGAGATGTGTCCGACCCGGAGGCAGGACTGGGGGCGGCGCGAAGGGGCGCACAACCCAGGACGTTGCAGTTTACAGCAGCACAGACTGAAACAGAGACAGTGTGGCCTGCAGAGCTCACTGAAGAACAGACTGCAGTCTCTCTGCTCTGAGGCAGAGGGTTGGAAACAGTCTCTTCTGCTCTGACTCATGGAAGAGA
>NW_027709814.1:0-333 GCF_054177405.1 Leptonychotes weddellii | reverse complement strand
AAGGCCTGACAGTCTTTGCTGCGGGGCGGGGGTGGGGGGGGTGGTCCTAGTGAAGCCGAGCGGGGATCCCTGCGAGCTCTGGAGCTGGGCACAGAGACCAGCGGGGCCAAAGGCAGAGCGGCTGCCCGCCTCCTGTGCACGGAGAGAGGCGGAGCCAGGGGCTCCAGGAGCACAAAACGCTGGCCAGGGGCCAGGCTCTTGCTCAGAAGTGGGAAACCACACGGCCGAAGCCTCTCCCCTCCCACGGCTTTGGGGTTTATCTCGGAGGGGCGCATGCTGCTCAAGACCCTCACTCTGGGCGGGGAAGGCACGCGCCAGGCTCTGCAGGGGAGC
>NW_027709813.1:0-333 GCF_054177405.1 Leptonychotes weddellii | reverse complement strand
AAACTATTTCTTTTAAACTAAGAACACTTCCATAAATTTCTTTTTACATGTGCTCCCTAGCTTCCACACTTCCTCTGAATCTGTTCAAAGGATTTTAAGATACTTCAAATCCAAAATTCTGGGAATACTACCTATTTTTCATTGAGCAAAATTTGAATATATCCAAGATACTTCCCAAGACAAGGTTAAAAAAAAAAAAATTAAAGAAGCCTTGTTTTTTGTTCTACACTTGTGTGCGTATGTGTGTGCATTTAAGAGAATATTAAATGGATTTGTGATGTTTCACTTTCAGCTGAGGCTCTAAAGAGCTTTACACAAAACAAGAGTTAGCAG
>NW_027709812.1:0-333 GCF_054177405.1 Leptonychotes weddellii | reverse complement strand
AGCTGTTCTAGAACAGCTTGATTGTTACAAATTTATAAGCTTTAGTTAACGTTGTTCTATTTCTTTAGTGGATATTACTGTAGTTCTAGATTTTATTATCAGCTCAAGTTTAAATGATGTACCTCTGATGCTGCGACTGTGGGGAAATGAACATAGACAAATTTTTGTGTAATCTACGTTCTTTTTTTTTTTTTTTTTTAAGATTTTATTTATTTATTTGAGAGAGAGAGCATGAGACAGAGAGAGCACATGAGAGGGGGGAGGGTCAGAGGGAGAAGCAGACCCCCCGCTGAGCAGGGAGCCCGATGCGGGACTCGATCCCGGGGCTCCAGG
>NW_027709811.1:0-333 GCF_054177405.1 Leptonychotes weddellii | reverse complement strand
CTTTTTCCTCACTTGATGATATCTTTTGATCAGTACAGGTTCTTACGTGTAATGTAGTAAAACATAACAATGTTTTCCTTCACAACTTCGTGCTTTTGTGTCTTTTTTAAGAAATCCTTCCTTACTCTATGTCATAAAGATATTTCCCCTATATTTTCCTTTAGAAGTTTTAAAGTTTAGACTTTCCTTCTTTTTTTTTTATCTTTGCACAATTTTATTTTGAGTTTTTGGCCTTTACTTATTCTTTTTTTTTTTTTTAGAGTTATGTGAATCACCATACATTACATCATTAGTTTTTGATGTGGTGTACCATGATTCATTGTTTGCGTATAA
>NW_027709810.1:0-333 GCF_054177405.1 Leptonychotes weddellii | reverse complement strand
TCTGCAGTTCTCTGGCAGCTTTTTGCCTGTTTTCTTCCAAAGGACTCCAAACCCACTAGTTTCCACAGGTTTCTGCTTTTTAAATTTTTCTTCTATTCTTCTAGAAAATTAATTTTTAATATACTGTCATCAGAATTTTGTACACCACAACGCTGCCTGTTAAATAGGTCTATTACTCATAAATACTGACTTTTATTCTTACATTTCAGAGCTGTCCTCCTTGATTGTTTATACTACCCTGTGAAAGCCATGTGATCTACACATCACTTTATTTTGTTTTTTGAAGGGAAATTATGATGTTAGACGGTAGGTCTGATTACAAAATCTTTCTCA
>NW_027709809.1:0-333 GCF_054177405.1 Leptonychotes weddellii | reverse complement strand
GGGGGGGTGTATGTGTGAGAGAGAGAGACAAAGAGAGACAGAGACAGAGACTTCCTATTTGCTTTCCCAAGCCGTCCTCTTTACTACGTTTATAAGTTTTTCTCCACACAGGATTTGAACTCACAATCTTTCTTTTTTTTTTTTTTTTTTTTTAAGATTTTATTTATTTGACAGAGAGCGAGCGAGCACAAGCAGGTGGAGTGGCAGGCAGAGGGAGAGGGAGAAGCAGGCTTCCCTCGAGCAGGGAGCCCAATGCGGGACCCGATCCCAGGACCCTGGGATCATGACCTGAGCCGAAGGCAGACGCTTAACGACTGAGCCACCCAGGTGCCC
>NW_027709808.1:0-333 GCF_054177405.1 Leptonychotes weddellii | reverse complement strand
ACAAATGAGCCACCCAGGCCCCCCGAAGAGGGTTATTTTTAAGATGGAAGGTATTGTAGTCTTTTTGTGCTGATGGAGTAATCCTTTAGGGAAGAAATATTGGATTTTACTTTCATGGATGCCACCAAGGCCAGAAACTATGATAAAGTACAAATTAGTGTCATAGGTATATTAGGCCAATTTGCATCTTCCTACGTATATTAAAGTTTCTTCATATATCTAGAAATATGAAGTCTTAAATTCATGTCATTTAGGAGCATAAGTCATCAAATAAGATAATCATACTGCCTTTAAAGAAACAGATAATAAACAGTTTATTTCTTAAAAAAAAAA
>NW_027709807.1:0-333 GCF_054177405.1 Leptonychotes weddellii | reverse complement strand
CCAACCAACTGCCACATTGTCGTGTTTGGACAGATCTCCTAGAAATTAGGATGCACCATCTCACCCAAGAGATAAGAAATCAAAAGCTTTTACTAGCTGTGCCTCATTCCTTCATTCCTTCATTCCTTCATTTGTTCATTCATTCATCCATGAATTAATTAATACAGTTATATATTTATTTGGTGTGTCCTAGAGTAATTTTTAAGGTAGAAACACCAGAAGTTAGTAACTGATTAGATATAGGGAGAGATAAAAGAGAAGCCTTTACCAATTCCGGGTTTTTTTGTTTTTTTTTTTAAGATTTTATTTATTTATTTGACAGAGAGAGACAGT
>NW_027709806.1:0-333 GCF_054177405.1 Leptonychotes weddellii | reverse complement strand
GCATCAAAACCTCCAGATTTTTATGACCAAAAGAGTTGTCTCCAGATCAAACTTGCCTGCTTGCTTTTTAGATACTATCTGCATAAATTCATCATGTTTCCCTTTTTGCCTATGATGCTAGGAAACTCAACAAAGAATCGAAGGGCTTAACCTTGCTATAGATTCCGGGTACAATGGTCTCTTTCTGGCTCTCCTTAAGTCAACCCTTCCCCCTCCTATGCACACACCACCAACTTTTAGAAATATATGACTTTAGGGCGCCTGGGTGGCTCAGTTGGTTAAGCGACTGCCTTCGGCTCAGGTCATGATCCTGGAGTCCCGGGATCGAGTCCC
>NW_027709805.1:0-5904 GCF_054177405.1 Leptonychotes weddellii | reverse complement strand
TCAAATCCTACCAGATAAAGCATGAGGGGAAAATCGAGAGAAAACATATGTTGAGCAATCCAAATCACTGAGTTTAGTTTTAACTTTCCAACCTATGTTCCCCAGGAAGGTGAGAGAAGAGACCCCTAGATAAAGTAAAATTATGCCATATATTGGGATTTTCTTGTCTGTTTCCCTATGCAAATATAATATATATATATACACACACGATGTGATATAATGTAATATAATTATAATTACAATATATAATAACAGCCCTGCAAATATCTCCACATCTTAATCCCTAAAACCTGTGAATATATTACTTCACTTGGGCAGAAGGAACACTGGATGTGATTAAATTCACGATCTTGAAATGGGGAGATTATCCTGGGTTATCTATAATTATGTAATTATAAGGGTTTTTTTTATAAGAGAAGCAGACGGGTTAGAGAAAGAGATGTGACAACAGACAGGAAGCAGAGGTCTTAGTGATGCAGCGAAGGGGGCCACAAGCCAAGGAATGCAGGCAGCTTCCGTCCCTAGAAGCTGGAAAAGGCATGGAAATGGATTTTCCCCTAAAGCCACTAGTAGGAACACAGCTGCTGACACCTTGATTTTAGGACTTCTTACCACAATGGTAAGATAGTAAACTTGTGTTATTTTAAGCCACTAAATTTGTGATACTTTGTTATAGCAGCCAATAGGTAACATTCTCTCTCTCTCTCTCTTTATATATATATATATATATTTTTTTTTAATGGGTCTTTAAACCTTGCCACCAGAGCACTTTGCATCTTCTAGAACACCTATTCTTTTCAATCTATCATTTACTCACTCTGTGACCTTGGACTTAATGTCTCTCCCTCGATTTCCTCACCTGTAAGATGGTAATCACCTGATACAGTGAGAATTAAGAGAGACAGTGGGATTAAAAAAATAGCAATATCTGGCACATAGTGCTTATTACAGTCTAGTTTTTAATACTGTTCCAGAAATACTCTAAATATATAGTTATTACACATTTACAAATTTTTATGATACTAAATATGATCACATTCTTGTTAATCTTAATACAGATGCTTCCCTATTTAAGAGTTTTCAACTTCTAACTTTCATATGCTCTGTAGCAAAAGTGTGTCACTGCCCTATTGTCAGATGGGAGAATTTTTGTTCGTAGTCCTTTTGTTCTTGGACAGCTCAGGCTATGGCTTGCTTTCTGTGCTTGGTCATTTTTGAGGTAGTTTATGAATACTATAATCCCAACAAGTCTGTTAAATTCAACAGCAGTGAGTGCGCCAAAACATGAAGAACTTCAGAAAGTAGAGTTCTAGGATTAAATCGGAAATGAAAGAGAAAGTAAAAGAAAATTATATGTGCACATGAAATAAATTGGCAAGTCACACATTTGAAGGATGTGAATAAATCTTGCAACACACAGCAAGTGCCTATGCAATCAACGTTAATCGAGAATCAATAAAAGTGACTAGTGAAATGGGGAAATACTAAAGATGTGGCTAGAACGTTTATATCAATTTGGTCACCCATTAACCGAATATTAATTCAGAGCAAGGTAAAGCATTGTAGAGTCCTGCTGATGAAATAGACGTTGGCCACACGTTGGATAGGCTAACAGCCCATCTAGAGAGGCACATCATCAAAACGAAAGGTGACAAGGAAGCTCTTGCAGGTAATTTAGCCATTGGAGTAGAACCTGGCAGAGACCATCCAAGGGGATGGGCATTTGCTTAAAGCTTTTTGACACAGGTGAAAATTGTCCCTTTAAAAAAGCCTGAGAAAAAGTTTAGAAGATTGTGTCTGGTTAAACACCTTTTTTTCATTTTTTAATTCCAGTCTAGTTTGCATACAGTGTTCTATTAGTTTCAGGTGTATAACATAGCTGTTCAGTTGTGTGCATTGCCCAGTGCTCATCAGGGTAAGTGTACTCTTAATCCCCATCACCTGTTTCACACATCCCCCACCCACCTCTCCCTTCTGGCAACCACCAGTTTGTTCTCTAGAGTTGTGTCTTTTTTCTTTGTTCGTATATTTTGCTTCTTAAATTCCACATATGAGTGAAACCCTATGGTGTTTGTCTTTCTCTGACTTATTGCACTTAACATTAAACAGCTTTGATGGACTAATTCACAAGCCCATTTGGTGAAAATACATGGCATGGGCACAAGCTTAAATTTCTCTTAGTCATTTTGCATTTACACTGATAGAATTATGAACAACTTTTCAGAACCCAGCCTCTTCCTGAGTATGAGATTTTCTCTGTGTAGAAAAGCTATTGATTTTTTTAGCATTTTGCATATTACTGGCCACCTTACTAAGCTCTCTTGTCAATTTTGATAGTTGGCTCAGTTGACGCCTGGTGTTTCCAGGGTCTTTCTCTGTACATAATGGTGTTCCATTCCACTTAGAATTAAAGTTCAATATGCTGAATGTGAATTGGAAGGCCCAGACTGCCTCCTCAGCCTATCTAATGCCCTCTTCTTTCCCTTCATTCCACTGCCCACCATTCTGGCCTGTTTTGTTTCCTTGAATGTGATGATTCTCCTTTCCAGTGTTGGGGCTTTAAGTTTGCTGTTCGCATTACCTGAGTGCTCTTTGACACGCCTACACCTCTCCTCACCAACCCCTGTCCATACCTTAGATCTCTGCTTATGGGACCATTCTTCTAAGAAGCATTCCCCTGCCCTATAGTTTATATTAGGTCACCCTGTTCTCTTTCGTAGTGGCACTGCTTTTCCTCCAAGGAACATTTCACCATTTATGAATATCTGTCTTTTATGTGATGTGTTTGATACCTATCTCCTCTCCCACAAGGTTGTAACCTTCATATGAGCAAGAATGTATCCTTTTTTTAAAAATTTTTTGCCAATCACTACACTCCTATGCCTAGCAGAGTACATGTTATATAGTAGGAGCTCTATAAATATTGTTTAAAAATTGAATGTTATCAAAATGGGCTCCTGTCTCCTTCAGATAAGACCTTGCTCTCACCTATCTGTTTAGAAAGAAAGAAGAAAAGCTTGTCACTAACAGAATATTCATGTCTGATAGTGACTTAATAGATTTGCACTTGAGAAGCATTTGTATTTGAGAAGTATACAACATGCTAATGGAGAGTTTTTCTAATGATGGAATTCTCAGACATAAAGCTACAGGGTGCTAAAAGAAGAAAAATGAGAAAAACACAATCATTTAGCTCATAACCACACAGGTGATTGTTAATTCCAAGTTCACATTTGGCAAAAGATAAGATCTCCTAATATATAAATAGTATAGAGGGAGTATAAATATATGAGAGAATATGATCTATATACTTTGGGGGATTTCAAAAAAATGCCGTTGTCATCATATATGGTACCGAGAGACTGTTTTTAGATTAAATACATAGGTAAAGTTTTTTTTTACATTGCCTTTTTCCTTACAATGTCCTATTTTTCTGAGAAAGAGCCATTTCATTTGAAGAAGTTACAGAATTCTATGTGTTGTAATATACATCCTGTACATTAAGTTCTTTGGACTTTAGAGATGATGCTTGGAAGGGTCAGTACTCTGCTAGGGGGAGCTCTGCAAACAATACTCCACAGGTGAGCCCTGATTTTCACTAGGCACTTTTTTTTTTTCCCCCCACAACAAGACACTTCAGGAATCCCCCCTTCTTTCACAAATACCTAGTGACTAAACTGGCCTAAAGATATAAATCACTGTTTCAGTCAGGGACTGGGCAGGAAACAGATAGCATTACAAAATAGGAGAATTGAAGAGGTTTGTTTACACAAAAGGGACTGCTTAGAAAGTGTGGATATAGGAAAACCACAAGGCTGGGCATATACACTATATATAGTAGGACAAACCCATTTGAAGTGTACAATTCATTTTGTCAAATGGACACACATTTGTGTAACCAACTCAATAAAAATGTAGAATATTTCCATCATTGCAAAACATTCTCTCTTGTCCCTTTATAATCAATCCCTAACCCTATGCTGTGGGCAATCACTGAGGAACTTTCAATCACTATGGATGAATCGTACCTGTTCTTGATTTTCTTATATATAGATGGATAATACAGTAAGTACTCTTGGACTCCAGCTTTTCTGACTCAGCATAATGTTGTTGACTCTATCAATGGTCATTTCTTTTTATTGCTGAGTAGTATTTTTTTTTAAGCTATTCTAAGTCCTTTGAATTTCCATATAAATTTCTACAAGTTCTACTAAAAAATGTCTGCTGGAATTATGCTTAACACATTATCTCTTGATCAATTGCTGGTTGGTTGTCATCTTAAAAATAATGAGCGTTCTCAGCAAAGAATATCTCTCCATTTAAGTTTTCTTTGATTTCTCTTTGCATTTATTTTTGTTGTAGTTTGTAGTGTATAGTTTTTGCAAGTATTTGTTAAATTCATTTCTAAATGTTTCATGATTTTGAATGCTGTTGTAAATTGTACTTGAGAAAATTTTACTATCTGGATGCCTGGGTGGCTCAGTTAATTGTCTGCCTTTGGCACAGGTCTTGGGATTGAGTCCCCCATCGGGCTCCTTGCTCAGCAGGGAGCCTGATTCTCCCTCTCCCTGCCACTTCCCCTGCTTGGGATCTCTCTCTCTCTCTCTCTCTCTCTCTGACAAATAAAAAATCTTAAAATAAATTAAAAAGAAAATTTAACTTTCCAAGTTTTTGATTCTCAGAATTAGAGATGGAATTTATTTTTGAAATACTGATCTTATATTCCGCAACCTTGCCAAAATCACTAGTTTTTATAACTGCAGCTTGCTTAGAATTTTCTATGTATACAACCCTGCTGTTTACACAGATAGTTTTATCCTTGCTTTCCATATATGGCTGTTGCATAGAGGGTGAGGAAATGCTATTTCTATTTCTGTGACTTTATTTTAGATATTTGGGTTATTATATTTAAAAAATAATAAAAAATTTGCAAATATCTTCTCCCATTCTGTCCGTTGTCTTTCAGTTGTGTTGACTGTTTCTTTTGCTGTGCAAAAGCTTTTTATCTTGATGAAGTCCCAATAGTTCATTTTTGCCCTTGCTTCCCTTGCCTTTGGCGATGTTTCTAGGAAGAAGTTGCTGCGGCTGAGGTTGAAGAGGTTGCTGCCTGTGTTCTCCTCTAGAATTTTGATGGACTCCTGTCTCACATGGAGGTCTTTCAACCATTTGGAGTCTATTTTTGTGTGTGGTGTAAGAAAATGGCCCAGTTTCATTCTTCTGCATGTGGCTGTCCAATTTTCCCAACAACATTTGTTGAAGAAACCGTCTTTCTTCCATTGGACATTCTTTCCTGCTTTCTCGAAGATGAGTTGACCATAGTGTTGAGGGTCCTTTTCTGGGCTCTTAATTCTGTTCCATTGATCTATGTGTCTGTTTTTGTGCCAGTACCATACTGTCTTGATGATGACAGCTTTGTAATAGAGCTTGAAGTCCGGAATTGTGATGCCGCCAGCTTTGCTTTTCCTTTTCAACATTCCTCTGGCTATTCGGGGTTTTTTCTGGTTCCATACAAATTTCAGGATTATTTGTTCCATTTCTTTGAAAAAAGTGGATGGTATTTTGATGGGGATTGCATTGAATGTGTAGATTGCTCTAGGTAGCATTGACATGTTCACAATATTTGTTCTTCCAATCCATGACCATGGAGCGTTTTTCCATTTCTTTGTGTCTTCCTCAGTTACTTTCATGAGTAGTTTATAGTTTTCTGAGTACAGATTCTTTGCCTCTTTGGTTAGATTTATTCCTAGGTATCTTATGGTTTTGGGTGCAGTTGTAAATGGGATCAACTCCTTAATTTCTCTTTCTTCTGTGTTGTTGTTGGTGTATAGGAATGCCACTGATTTCTGTGCATTGATTTTATATCCTGCCACTTGACTGAATTCCTGTATGAGTTCTAGCAGTTTT
>NW_027709804.1:0-333 GCF_054177405.1 Leptonychotes weddellii | reverse complement strand
CACAGAAAAGCACATACATCCTAAGCATACAGCTTGATGAATATTCCCAAAAAACACACACCTTGGTAGCACTCGCTTTTGACTCCCTTTTTAAACCATCTTATAGGAAAATTTTTTTCATGTAGTTTGATGACTACATATTTCCTGTTTGTATTAGTCTTGTCATGTTCTTCATGTAGGTCAGATTGAGTTGTATACGCACCTGCCCGTGATGAAACAGCTGGTCCAACAGCTGGAACAGTGGGAGTTCCGAGTTTGTGGAGTTTTTCTCGTTGATTCTCAGTTCATGGTGGAGTCGTTCAAGGTTTGAAGATCAATCTTGTCTTTTTTTTT
>NW_027709803.1:0-333 GCF_054177405.1 Leptonychotes weddellii | reverse complement strand
TTTTTTTTTAAAGATTTTATTTATTTATTTGACAGAGAGAGACACAGCGAGAGAGGGGACACAAGCAGGGGGAGTGGGAGAGGGAGAAGCAGGCTCCCTGCCGAGCAGAGAGCCCGATGCGGGACTCGATCCCGGGACTCCAGGATCATGACCTGAGCCGAAGGCAGTCGCTTAACCAACTGAGCCACCCAGGCGCCCCTGGGATCTAGTTTTCTAACAAACAGACCAAAATACACACAGGATCCAGTGTATTACTCTGTTCTGTTCACTTGTCTGATTATATTCTTTTTTTAAATTTATATATTTTTTTCAGTTTCAGGTCTCTTCTGGTTA
>NW_027709802.1:0-333 GCF_054177405.1 Leptonychotes weddellii | reverse complement strand
CTACCTCGATCACGGTATTGGGAGAGATTTCTCTCCCAGCACAGATTTGGTTTTCTTTTGTACCTGATGTACAGTGACCGCCTTGAAAGTTGGGGAGACCTGGCATAAAGAAGTTGTCTAATAGATGCTTGTGCCGTGAACAGCCCCAGCCTGGACGACTATCACAGGGACACTCATCCAGCCAGCCCTGGTCTGCCAGAGGTCCCTGAGGCAGGAAGTGTGACCACATCTCATCAGAGCCCCATCCCTGCTCGGCAACCACCAGCTGCTGCTCCACGGGGACCGGAGAGCCGGCCGTGGCCACACCCCTCAGGACAGAGCACCTCCAGCCTC
>NW_027709801.1:0-333 GCF_054177405.1 Leptonychotes weddellii | reverse complement strand
AAAAAAAAAAAGGCCATTAATAGTAGAGAGCACTATCCTGGTCTAAGAACATCAAGCATCAATTAATTGAGTAAGTACAACCCCCACGAGGGCCTGATGTTCTGAGAAGGAATGATCTGGAATGGGCCTCACTCTTTTTTTTTTTTTTAATATTTATTTACTTATTTGACAGAGAGACAGAGAGACAGAGAGGGAACACAAGCAGGAAGAGCGCGAGAGGGAGAAGCAGGCTTCCTGCTGCGGAGGGAGCCCTATGCGGGGCTCGATCCCAGGACTCTGGGATCATGACCTGGGGACCCTGGGATCATGACCTGAGCCAAAGGCAGACAAAGG
>NW_027709800.1:0-333 GCF_054177405.1 Leptonychotes weddellii | reverse complement strand
AGTAATCAAGGATATACACATGTACTATCAATTTAGTAGGAGCTTCTGCATATTAGTTTTTATTCAGTTGACCTCTGTCTTATTTTTTCATTCTTTCTTTCAAGAAAGTGTGTGTGTGCATGTGTGGGAAAGGCAAAGGGAGAGGGAGAGAATCTTTTTTTTTTTTTTAGTTTTGCTTTTGAGATACAATTTTTAAAAATTTTTTTTATTGTTATGTAATCACCATACATTACATCATTAGTTTTTGATGTAGTGTACCATGATTCATTATTTATGCATAACACCCAGTGCTCCATGCAGTACGTGCCCTCTTTAATAGCCATCACCAGGCTA
>NW_027709799.1:0-333 GCF_054177405.1 Leptonychotes weddellii | reverse complement strand
GAGAGAGAGACAGCAAGAGAGGGAACACAAGCAGGGGGAGTGGAAGAGGGAGAAGCAGGCTTCCCGTGGAGCAGGGAGCCCAATGCGGGGCTTGATCCCAGGATCCTGGGATCATGACCTGAGCCAAAGGCAGACGCTTAACGACTGAGCCACTCAGATGCCCCAGTATGACCTTTTAACTTTTAGTTATGTTTGGGATAGGACCTGAAAGCTGGCTAGAAAGGGGAATAGAAGTAAGCCAAGTTGCAGGAAATTGACAAGTGTCAAAAGAGCCTGCTGTTTGGCAGGTGCTGTTTTAGACGTTTCATCTGAAGAAATTCTCACAGCAATACC
>NW_027709798.1:0-333 GCF_054177405.1 Leptonychotes weddellii | reverse complement strand
AAGCAGTGCTTTTTACTCAGAGCTGCAGTAGAATCAACGGTCTCCTTTTCCTTAATCAGATCCTTCTGCTTTGAGACTGATGTGTCTTCTCTCCTCGGCTCCCGCGAACATCTTCGCCTCCCTGCCCCTCCTCTCTCTGCACTGTGGCTCAGGGCACATGCTCCTGTCACCCGCTGTTCCCTTGTCCCTGTCGCCAGCCATGCTTACTGATTCTCACGTTTGGGACAGTTCTCTTCACGTGGCCTCTACGTGATGACAGGAATGAAGAGAGAAGGCAGGCTGCATGGAGGAAACACCGTAGTGAAAAGGAGGGGAAATGAGGTTTTTTTTTTT
>NW_027709797.1:0-333 GCF_054177405.1 Leptonychotes weddellii | reverse complement strand
AGTAGGGAAAAAAAAAAAAAAGGCTGACCTTCCCATAAGTAGGAAGGAATTCCTACCTGACTGCCTAGAGCTGTACTATCAGTTTTTTCCTGTCTTCTGACTTGAACATCTCCTCTTTGTAGGTCTCAAACCCGCGAGCCTTCACACTGGAACTTACACCAATCAGTTCTCCCAGCTCAACAGTTTGTATAATGCAGATTTCAGAATTTGTCAGCCTCCATAGTCATTTAAGCCAATTCCTTACAATAAATATATATACAGATAGATATAGATGTAAATATAGATACATATCCTATTAGTTCTCTCTGAAGAACTCTAATACACTCTTAGCTT
>NW_027709796.1:0-333 GCF_054177405.1 Leptonychotes weddellii | reverse complement strand
GTATGATGAGCCCCCAAGTTATGTTTGAGCTTTAAGTGATATATTAGTATAAGTGCTACATTTATTAATACAACAGATGTTCAGGAACTCCAGGAATGGTTGTGGCTTAATACACACTTGAAAGAATCTGTATAGGGCGCCTGGGTGGCTCAGTTGGTTAAGCGACTGCCTTCGGCTCAGGTCATGATCCTGGAGTCCCAGGATCGAGTCCCGCATCGGGCTCCCTGCACGGCGGGGAGTCTGCTTCTCCCTCTGCCCCTCCCCCCTCTCACGTACTCGCTCTCTCTCATTCTCTCTCTCTCAAATAAATAAATAAAAAATCTTTAAAAAAAA
>NW_027709795.1:0-333 GCF_054177405.1 Leptonychotes weddellii | reverse complement strand
CTTAGTGGTACCGTGTATAAGAGATGGGTTGTTGGGGGGTTGCTGACAAAGTCTTGTCATTGTCTGACCTGTGCCTTATTTCTCTTGCATTTGTATAGCTTGCATAAAAACAAGACCAAGCTAGGGGTACCTGGCTAGCTTAGTTGGTAGAGCATGTGACTGACTGTTGATCTTGGTGAAGGTGGTGAGTTCGAGCCCCATGTTGGGCATAGAGATTGCTAATAAAAATAAAAAATAAAACCAAGCTAAATCAGTACACTGACCATTTTGGTTTTCTTTTATGTGGTAGTTGGTTTAGCAAACTCACGTTATAGACCCTCTGTCCCAAGTTAG
>NW_027709794.1:0-5904 GCF_054177405.1 Leptonychotes weddellii | reverse complement strand
TAAAGCTCCCCCTGCTTGTGCTCTCTCTCAAATAAATAAATAAAATCTTTTTTAAAAAAGGGGGGTCTCTTATGGTTTGTCTCCCTCTCTGATTTCACCTTGTTTTATTTTTCCTTCTCTTCCCCTATGATCCTGTTTTGTTTCTTAAATTCCACATATGAGTGAAATCATACAGTAATTGTCTTTCTCTGATTGACTTATTTCGCTCAGCATAACACCCTCCAGTTCCATCCACGTCGTTGCAAATGGCAAGATCTCATTCCTTTTGATGGCTGCATAATATTCCATGGTATATATGGACCACCTCTTCTTTATCCATTCATCTGTCCATGGACATCTTGGCTCTTTCCACAGTTTGGCTATTGTGGACATTGCTGCTATAAACATCGGGGTGCACGTACCCTTTTGGATCCCTACTTTAGTATCTTTGGTGTAAATACCCAGTAGTGCAATTGCTGGATCATATGGTAGCTCTATTTTCAACTTTTTGAGGAACCTCCATACAGTTTTCCAGAGTGGCTGCACCAGCTTGCATTCCCACCGACAGTGTAGGAAGTTCCCCTTTCTCCGCATCCCCGCCAACATCTGTCGTTTCCTGACTTGTTAGTTTTAGCCATTCTGACTGGTGTGCGGTGGGATCTCACGGTGGGTTTGATTCGCATTTCCCCGATGCCGAGCCTCTGTGGCATTTTAATTACACCTTGGTGTGCCCCGGCGTGTGGGCCACCAGGAACAGACAGGAACTCCATGCACACTTGTGAATTAATGAATCAGTAAATGAGTAAGTCTGACTAGATTGTGAGCTTCTCAACTCATATGGAGTTAAACTGAATCCCAGAAGTTTGGAGCCGAGGAGTGCAGAGTGCCCACCCAGCCCGCCTCTCACACACCAGAGTGTGTATCATTGCCCGCGCTGGAGGAGAGAACCGAGTGCTCACCAAGCTCTGCTTACATCCAGGAAATGCTCTTCTAATCTATGCCAGTTTGCAAACATCGGAGGGTTTCAGTGTTTTATTTACTTTTCTGAATTTTCATAGTAACGCTCGCTCATTATAAAAATGTGGAACGAGCAGAAAACAATGAAGAAGCAGAAAAATCATGTCTAGTCCAGCTACCTAAGTTGAGCATTGTTAATATGTCACGAACTTCAGTCTTCGCTGTGCCTTGTGTTTCTCCGCACAACCGGGAGCACGATCATGGGCTTCAGGGCGGTTGCGATGAGGGTGTAACCTGAGATTTCGTGTTTGCTTACTTCATTAAAGCAAGCCTCATGGATACATTAAGTCTCATCTCATTAACACATCAACAATAATCCCACCTGCCTGGCATTTTTATTAGGGAGCACCCAGCTCCCCTTCGCAGGTGCACGGCGCACTCAGCCACTCACGATTGCAGGGCAGCAGTCGGGTTCTGGCCGCGCCGAGCGTCCCCGCTCCGGACGTGCAGCAGGTAGGCCCGTGTGTGGCTGGAGAGGAAGCTTCCACGAGCAGCACCATCCAGGGACCCTGGAAGGGCCGCAGCTCCGCTCTGGAGCCTGCCAGCGAGGTCAGCGCCGCCGGTATCTGGACGCCCGTGAAGCGAGCTCGAGGGGCAGGACCGGCCCGTCCTGTCGCCGTGACCCACCCGGAGCGCTCCACGGAGCCTGGCCCGTGGCGGGTGAATGAATGAATGAATGAATGAACGGGGCCCAGCCGGGTGGCGGGTGAGCTGCACCTTCTGCGTGTTGTACTCTGCGGCGGCGAAACAGGGCGCTGAGCCCCCGGGGAAATCTGGGGGCATCACATGCTCGTGGCAGGACGGTGTGCCAAGTCCTGGGCCGCAGCACGGTGGGCAGACCGCGGCCGCCTCAGTGGTAAATGCTAAGGAACGGCAAGGCCCCACCCCCCCTCACAGCCACACCCCCACCTACACTCCGCACCTCGCCATCGCCTTGGGGGAGCCAGCTGGCCAGGGAAGCCGCGGGCCAGAAAGGACACACGGCGGCCTTCCCGCGGCCGCGGGAGGAACAGCTCTGGTGTGCCGGGCTTTCAGCCGGCAGAGGAGATCAGCAAGCCCGAGAGCATCTGCCCAGTCGTTCACTCGCCCCTGCTGGGCCCCAGCCCAACATCAGGGGTGAATAATGTGTGTCCCTCCTTGGGGAGCTCACCTTTCTTTTTTTTTTTTTTAAAGATTTTATTTATTTATTTGACACAGAGAGACAGCGAGAGGGAACACAAGCAGGGGGAGTGGGAGAGGGAGAAGCAGGCTCCCCGCGGAGCAGGGAGCCCGATGCGGGGCTCGATCCCAGGACCCCGGGACCATGACCCGAGCCGAAGGCAGACGCTTAACGGCTGAGCCACCCAGGCGCCCCGAGGAGCTCACCTTTCTGTCCCCCAGAGGCTCCTGACGTGCTCCCCACACCGTCCCGTGCCCAGCGTCCCGCTCAGGCAGAGCCCAGCACCTCGGACGGCAGGTGTCCCCAGCACCTGCGTCTCCTGGTCCTGCTGACCCAGCCTCATGACAGCTCGCAACATCGCCCTCCCTCTCTCCCTAGCCCTCGGTCCGAGTCACATCCCTCACACCTGTCGGGCCCACTGCCTTTGCCCTCAAACCTACCCCCACCCAGTGGCGGAGAAATCTGAAAATGCAAATCTGATCCTGTTGCTTCCTTGCTCCGGGCCCGCAGGGCTTCCCAGAGCTCTCAGGATGAAAGCCGGAGTCCTCCTTGGCGCGCCTGCGGCCCAGGGCCTCGCTGTGCTCCCCGAGCCAGCCCTCCCACCCCACCTGCCGCAGGGGCCCCTCCAGCTCCTCAGAGAGCCCCCCGCCTCCTCCCCCACCCCCCTCCCCGCCTGGCCGCCCAGTCCTCCCTCCGCAGACTGTCACTTCCACAGGGAAGCCGTCCATCCGCAGGTACAGGCAGGGGCCTCTGGCATCTACTCCTGTCCTGCCTGGCACCGTGTCGGTGGGAACACATGGTACGTGCTGAGCCTGCGGCCCCTCCCGCCCGGCGCCCCCTAAACAGATGCTCCAAGGAGCCGGCCCCATTATCCTTGGGCCTGGAACAGAGGTGCCACAAGACCTTAAGTGACAAAGAGAGTACGGAGCCAGGGGCTGCGACGGTGGGGGAGAAGGGGCACCTGCTCGGCCCTGGAAGGCAGTGGGGGGGGGGCATTTCCAGGGGCCGTAAAGCTGGGTTCCCGTGGAGGGGACCCCGTGAGCCAGCTGGGGAGCAAGCTTCCGCTTCCGGTCACGCAGGGGTGCCATGCCTGGATGGGGCCGGGCACATAACGAACAGCCCACAACTGTGTGTTGATTGAATGAACGGGTCTTTTGAGTTGGCAAGTTCATAACTAGAGCTCAGTACTGGATGGGGCGCCTGGGTGGCTCAGTCGGTTAAGCGTCCGACTCTTGATTTCAGCTCAGGTCATGATCTCAGGGTTGTGGGATCAAGCCCTGCATCAGGCTCCAAGCCTGCTTAGGATTCTCCCTCTCCTTGTCCCTGTGTCCCTCTCCTCCCTCCCTCTCTAAAAAAAACAAAAAAAATAAAAACGAACAAACAAAAACCTTGGTGCTGGACAGATTAGTATGCAAAAGGAGAGAAGCTGGGTGTGGAGGGAGCTTTGGAACAAGAGGACAGCCCGCCAAGACGGGCGAGGACCACGCAAACCAGCAGCATCCATAACACCCTGCCCCGGGGAGGGCAGGGACCGCATTCTCGCAAATGGTCCGTCACAGGGCAATGCCCGTA
Source organism: Leptonychotes weddellii (assembly GCF_054177405.1). Lineage (NCBI taxonomy): Eukaryota > Metazoa > Chordata > Mammalia > Carnivora > Phocidae > Leptonychotes > Leptonychotes weddellii. The sequence continues at coordinate 2,177 of NW_027709794.1, read as the reverse complement.
GAAGGAAGTTTTATACCTATTTAAAATAGGCAGTGGTCGTGTCCTCTGACCCAGCATTTCCCCTTCTGGGAGTTTATCCTACAGAAAAAGTCCCACAAATGTGTAAAGAGATACGTACACAAAGACATTCATTGTTTGCGATGCAGAAACTTGGAAACAACCCAAATGTCCACAATAGGGGACTGATTACAGGACTGTTGCAGAGCCTACACACAGAGGACATGCAGAAAAATGAGTCAGATTTATTTGCATTTTCATGGAAAGATGTCCAAGGTATTTCAATGAAGAAGAAAAACAAGTTACAAGACGAACATTACGTACAATACTACCCTATTTTTATTTTTGAGAAGAAATGATAGTGTGTTTTAATGTGCATACGATTTTGGGAGAGAAGACACTCAGTCGTTAATGATGGCTGTTTCTGGGGGACGCGGTGTGGGGGGCTCTGCCTTCTACGCTTTGTATTTCCACGACGTCTGCGCATCTTTGCACCACTTCTGCGATCGGGGAACACAAGGGGCAAACGAGAGGTCATGCCTGGCAGGAGGACCCAGGCCCGGGGAGGAGGGAGGAAGGTGTAAGTCTGTGGACCAGGAGGCAGGGCCCACAGAACCCGTGCAACGAAATTTAGGCCTGGATGTGAGGGCCTCCTGACTAGGGCTCACACACCACCAGACTAGAACCACACAACAAGGTCGCGCTTCATGCAAATACCCAAAGTACAACCGGCCTCTCCCGTGGATGGCGGCCACCACTCTGGCCCCAGCCTTTCCTGGCCCCTCAGCCCCACGGTGAGAAAGCCCCTCCCTTCATCCCCGCTGCGGAGCGGAGACCCGGCGGCCAGCACCATCCTCACACCTGGGCCCTCCGCACACTCGTGCACATGTGTGCGACCCCGCGCTCCTACTCCCAGACACGCCGCCGAGAGGACAGCAAACCAAGGTCCACACAGAAACCAGACGTGAAGTGCCACCAGCTGGTTCCCCGGAGCCGGAACGTGGGCACAGTGCAAACGCCCACGGACGACAGACACAACATATGGTCCATCCAAACTCTGGAGTCCTCCTCAGCCCTCGAAGGAATGAAGCACACGCTTGGGCGCAGACAAACCTCAAACACAGCGTGCCCGGTGAGGGAAGCCGGCCACGAAGGGCCCCGGGGTGCGATTCCGGCATTTTAAATGTCCACAACAGATGGATCCAGAGAGACAGACGGAGGGATTGGGGGAGCAAGGATGGGGAGCCACCGCTGACGGGCACAGAGTCCTTGTGACGGCGACAGGAACCCCCAAGTGGGCGGTGACGGTGGCACGAGGCTGTGAGACGCCCCAAACCACAGAAGCGTCCACGGTGAGCCACACAGGACGCGAACACGGTCACGTGGCTGCTGTAATAACCGCAGACACACAGGTGCCCTCCCTCTCGGGTGCCACGGCGTCCTCCTCGGGACCGCCAGCCTGGAGGGACCCGCGTCCAGGGCAGGGCGGCTTCGGCGGGGAGCGCGGGTGGGAGGAGGTGCAAACGGCCTGACTGCTGGGCGGCCTCCTTCCCGTGGGGCAGCAGGTGTCCCCGGCAGCTCGGCGCTGTCCTGCTTCCTGCCCCCTCTCAGTCCCAGCTGCGCAAGAGCGCCCGCCCCACGGCATCATTCGTCACCCGTAGGGCTCCTAAATTTGCAAACAGGGGGGCCCCCGGGTGGCTCAGTCAGGTAAGCCTCTGACTCTTGGTTTCCACTCAGGTCATGATCTCAGGGTCGTGAGACTGACCCCGAGTCGGGCTCTGCGCTCAGTGGGGAGTCTGCTTGAGATCCTCTCCCCCTCTGCCCCTTCCCCACCCCCCAACCCCACCACCACTCACACACACCCTTTCCCTCCCTCCCTCTCTAAAAAAAAATTTTTTTTTTGCTTTAAATTTTCTATATTAATTCACTTAAGCTAGTATTTTGCCTTTTATTTAGTAGATAACTATTTTAGAAGAAAAGGAATTTCTTTGAAAATATATGGAAATTGGGCGCCTGGGTGGCTCAGTCGGTTAAGCGACTGCTTTCGGCTCAGGTCATGATCCTGGAGTCCCTGGATCGAGTCCCGCATTGGGCTCCCTGCTCGGCAGGGAGCCTGCTTCTCCCTCTGACCCTCCCCCCTCTCATGTGCTCTCTCTCTCTCTCATTCTGTCTCAAATAAA
>NW_027709793.1:0-333 GCF_054177405.1 Leptonychotes weddellii | reverse complement strand
CTCAGGAGAGGGTGTTACCTGCTCAGCTCCCGGGCCACCTGCTGGAAAGGCAGGAATCGACCCCGGGCTGTCTGCTCCCTGTCCCCTCCTCTGCAGGAATGGACCCCGGGCCATCTGCCCCCCGTCCCCTCCTCTGCAGGAAGGGACCCCGGGCCATCTGCCCCCCTGTCCCCTCCTCTGCAGGAATGGACCCCGGGCCATCTGCCCCCCTGTCCCCTCCTCTGCAGGAATGGACCCCGGGCCATCTGCCCCCCTATCCCCTCCTCTGCAGGAATGGACCCCGGGCCGTCTGCCCCCCATGTCCCCCTCCTCTGCAGGAAGGGACCCCGGGCC
>NW_027709792.1:0-333 GCF_054177405.1 Leptonychotes weddellii | reverse complement strand
TGCCCTTATAAAATGAGTTTGGAAGTGTTCCCTCTTCTATTTTTTGGAAAAATTTAAAAAATACTGGTATTCTTAAATGTTTGGTAGAATTCACCAATGAAACCATCTGGTCCTTGATTTTGTTTATTAGGAGTTTTTTTTTTTTTTTTTCTTATGGCTGATTCAGTTTCCTTACTAGTAATCAGTTTATCCAAATTTTCTATTTCTTCATGATTCAGTCTTGCTAGGCTGTATATTTCTAGGAATTTATCTACAACTTCTAGGTTGTCCAATTTGTTCATATATAGTTGTTCATATTAGTGTTTTAGAATTCCCCCCCCTTTTTTTCTGTGG
>NW_027709791.1:0-333 GCF_054177405.1 Leptonychotes weddellii | reverse complement strand
CCCCCGCCGCACCCACGGGGCTATCCTGGCCACCTGGGGCCCGGTCTGGATCCCCAGAGGCGGACATGGCACCGAGCAGTACCTCACCGGGGCGGCCACCAGGCTGAGGCGACGCCAATGGCAAAGATGGTGGTCACCGAGGGGGCTACCGCAGACCCGAGGCCGTGGGCAGCGGGGCCCGATGCGAGGTGGACGGGGCCGCCGAGGAGCCGGCCACGGAGGGGAGGACAGTCTGTGGCGGTGCCTGAGGAGGCCTCGCGGAGGAGGCGAAGGGAAGGGAAGGGGGTGGATGTCACCAGCGGCCCACCCAGGCCTCGCCTCAGGTGACAGTAG
>NW_027709790.1:0-333 GCF_054177405.1 Leptonychotes weddellii | reverse complement strand
AAAAAAAAAAAAAAGATTCCAGCTTTTATCTTCACAAAACAATGGGAGTTAGGGCAGTGAGGGTGGACAGGACAGAACAAGGCCAGCTACTCTGGGTAGCCAGCAGCAGTCTCTTCATCTTGAAGACCTCATTAGGGGCTCCTAGGATTCAGCTGCCCCAGAAAAAGTTCAGGGCTACATGGTGCAGGTTTCCTTTTGTTTGTCTTGGTAAGTCCAAAAGAAGTTCTTAAATACTGTCCAGAGAGGCCTCAGGGGAATCAGCTTCTACCGACCCCTTCCACCACCCCTTGAAGCTCCTCGCCTTGGCGGGCCAGAGTTCATGTTACTCCCTCT
>NW_027709789.1:0-333 GCF_054177405.1 Leptonychotes weddellii | reverse complement strand
AGACATGAGGTGCATCATGGGCGAGTCTCCTTCAGTTCAGGGCTACTTTGTGCTGGCGGGAATGAACTCTGCTGGCCTTTCATTTGGTGGAGGGGCTGGAAGGTAAGTCTTCCTTGCTCAGACCCTGCTTGCTGGGTGCTTCCTTCCTAGAGTTCCCCGTTGCTAATGTGGCGTGTAATGGATGTATGTAATCTGGTATGTTAATAATGAGGAGGTACACATAATTTGAGAGTTGTCCCCTTCAAAGTAATCACTGTGGGATATTCCAGAAGTGTCTTTGTGCACAATGTTTTGGGAACTCTTCTTTGGAATTAGTCTCGGAGCCCCTGAGAT
>NW_027709788.1:0-333 GCF_054177405.1 Leptonychotes weddellii | reverse complement strand
TTCCTTCTCTTCGCCTACGTTGTTCTCTCTTTGATTCTGGTAGCGATATTATTCCGAAGAGAACTGGCAGCTTGTGGCAGCCAAGGGGTTGAAGCAGACGACCTCGCACGGGTTCTTCCAGTAGGAGGAATCGCCTCGGAACAGGGTTAAGGGTATTATTAGGAGAGCTCTTTGTCGGAGAGCAGAGTGGCGCAGCGGAAGCGTGCTGGGCCCATAACCCAGAGGTCGATGGATCGAAACCATCCTCTGCTAACACCTTTTTGCTAAAATTATGTAGCTTAGTTTCACAACATGGAAAGAAAATAGAGCCAGATTTGTTTTGTTTTGTTTTGT
>NW_027709787.1:0-333 GCF_054177405.1 Leptonychotes weddellii | reverse complement strand
GACTCCGCCGCTTGGCGTTTCCACCCCGGGGACTGCAGTTCACCGGCGCGACCCCGGCGCACCGGGTTTCCGTCTCGGAGGCTGCAGTTCGCGTGCGCAAGACGGTCGCTCTGGGTTTCTGTTGGGGGGGGGCTGCGGTTTGCGTGTGCGCGACCCCACCGCACTGGTTTTCCACCCCGGGGGCTGCCCTAAAGTCCTTTCCCGACGCTACTGGTCTGCGAGTCTGTGCCCGTCTGCAGCACGCGAGGCTGTCACTCACCGGCGGTGTAGGATCCCCACGGCCAGGCTCCCTCCCGCTGCCGTTTATCCTCCGATATCTTTCCGCAGAATCAC
>NW_027709786.1:0-333 GCF_054177405.1 Leptonychotes weddellii | reverse complement strand
ATAGATTACATACTGGGTCACAGATCAGATCTCTACTCAAATCTCAAAAGATTGGGATTATTCCCTGCATATTTTCAGACCACAGTGCTTTGAAACTAGAACTCAATCACAGGAGGAAATTTGGAAGGAACTCAAACACTTGGAGGTTAAAAATCATCCTACTAAGGAGGGAAAGATGGCGGAGGAGTAGGGGACCCTATTTCAACTGGTCCCCGGAATTGAGCTGGATATCCACCAGACCACTCTGAGCACTCACAAAACCAGCCTGAGATGTAGGAAGATCTGGATCTCTACAAACAGAATATCACAGGCAGTTGGTTTTGAGGTACGAAG
>NW_027709785.1:0-333 GCF_054177405.1 Leptonychotes weddellii | reverse complement strand
AGTAATCAAGGATATACACATGTACTATCAATTTAGTAGGAGCTTCTGCATATTAGTTTTTATTCAGTTGACCTCTGTCTTATTTTTTCATTCTTTCTTTCAAGAAAGTGTGTGTGTGCATGTGTGGGAAAGGCAAAGGGAGAGGGAGAGAATCTTTTTTTTTTTTTTAGTTTTGCTTTTGAGATACAATTTTTAAAAAATTTTTTTATTGTTATGTAATCACCATACATTACATCATTAGTTTTTGATGTAGTGTACCATGATTCATTATTTATGCATAACACCCAGTGCTCCATGCAGTACGTGCCCTCTTTAATAGCCATCACCAGGCTA
>NW_027709784.1:0-333 GCF_054177405.1 Leptonychotes weddellii | reverse complement strand
GTACCCCAGTCCCGTGTCCCTTCGAGCTCGCACCCCACAATGCCTGGATGGCTTGGTTGACATTGGGTATGGCCCGGGACCTCAGCCTGAGGCAGGGGCCACAGCCAGGCTGGCTCAGTCGGTCGACGGGGGTCGGCCCTGGGGATCCGGCAGGAGGCCCGAGTGAGTGTGTTCCCCACATTAACAGGCCTGAGCGGCTGACACCCAAGGCCTCCTGTCTCTTGTCCTTGGACAGAATTGTCCTCGTAGGCCCAACACCAGGAACAGGTGCTTCGGGACGAGGTCCCACTCTGGCTGTCCACGGGGAAGCGCATCTGGGGAAGGATGAAGGGA
>NW_027709783.1:0-5904 GCF_054177405.1 Leptonychotes weddellii | reverse complement strand
CATTCATCTGTTGATGGACATCTTGGTTCTTACCATAGTTTGGCTATTGTGGACATTGCTGCTATAAACATTGGGGTGCACGTGCCCCTTTGGATTACTACATTTGTATCTTTGGGGTAAATAGCCAGTAGTGCAATTGCTTTTTGAGGAACCTCTATACTGTTTTCCAGAGTGGCTGCACCAGCTTGCATTCCCACCAACAGTGTAGGAGGGTTCCCCTTTCTCCACATCCTTGCCAACATCTGTCATTTCCTGACTTGTTAATTTTAACCATTCTGACTGGTATCTCATTGAGGTTTTGATTTGGATTTCCCTGATGCCGAGCGATGTTGAGCATTTTCTCATGTGTCTGTTGGCCATTTGGATGTCTTCTTTGGAAAAATGTTCATGTCTTCTGCCCATTTCTTGATTGGATTATTTGTTCTTTGGGTGTTGAGTTTGCTAAGTTCTTTATAGGTTTTTGATACTAGAAGGGTCGGACTCTTGGTTTTGGCTCAGGTAATGATCTTGGGGTCGTTGTGCTCAGCTGCTAGTCTGCTTCAGATTCTTTCTCTCTATTTCTCCCTCTCTGCCCCTCCCCCCCCAAAATAAATAAATAAATAAATAAAATCTTAAAAAAAAAAACTCTAGGTAAGACAAATCAAGAAGGAAAAAAACACCAACTACCAATATCAGGAATGAAAAAGGAACATCACTACCAATCCCATAGATATTAAAAAAATAAAAAGGGATATTATGAGTAACTTTATGCCAATAAACTTGACAATTTATGTAAAATGGAAAACATCTTTGAAAAACAATATACTAAAACTGAAACAAGAAGAAATGTAACATCTGATTAGGCATATCTATTAAGTAAATTAAACTTGTTATTAAAGAAACCTGGCCACTCCAATTATCACTAGGGAATTCTTCCACAATACTTATGGAAGAACTAATACCAGTTTTTGCAGCCTTTTTCAGAGAATAGAAAAATAGGAAATGTTTCTCAAATCATTTGGGTGCTAACATAACTTCAATGGGTTATGACATCCAAACCTGAACAAGACATTATAAGAGAGGAAAAGCAGAGGCCAATCTCATTTATAAATATAGATGGGAAAATTCTAAACAAAATATCAGGAAATAAAATTCAGAAATATATAAAAATGAAATAATAAATTATGAGAAAATGTGTTATTTTAAGGATGCAAATCCAATTTAATATTTGAAAATTAATATTAGTCACATGAACAAATGAAGAAAATAGGATTATCTCAATAAATACAGAAAAAGTCATTTGATACGATTCAGCACACATTCATGGTAAAGTATTTAGCAAACTGAAAATAGAAGGGAACATTCAGACTGTATTTTAAAACCTACAGGAAAAATTATCTTTAATGGTAAATTATTGAAGTTTCCCTTAATTATCAAGAATGAGACAAGGATGCCTGCCTTTACTATTTCACTTCAGTATTATACCATAGGTCCTAACCAGTGGAATAAGGCAAAGAAAAAATAAAAGGGACAATGATTGAAAGGGGAGAAATAAGAATGTCTTTTTTTAAAAAAAAAATGACATGATTGTATATATAAAAGTCATAAAGAATCTATTGATGATTATGATTAATAAATTAGGTTAGCTATTCCACTGGATATATGGTAGTATACAAATAGAAATTGTATTTCTGATAACAACAAAAATCATAAAATTTAAGATTTTGAGTATCATTTACAAAGTTTAAAAAATATCAAATATCTAGAAACAAATCTAACAACATGTGTAAGACTTATATACTGAAAAACTATAAAATATTGAGAAAAGTTAAAGTTCTAAAATAGAGGGATATATAATTTTCAATATTTGGAAGACTCAATGTTGGGAATATGTCAGTTCTCCCCAAGCACTCTATAGATGGAATAAAATCCTAAACAAAATTTCAGCAGACTTCTTTGTGAAAATCGACAAGCCAAATCTAAAGTTCATATAGAAATACAAAAGGACAATAAGAACCAAAACCATCTTGAAGAAAAAGAATAAAAGTGGAGGACTTTCTGTGCTTACGCCCCTGGCGGTTGGCAGCTGGCGCGCTCTCAACGTGCAGAACGACGCCGGCGAGTTCGTGGAGCTGCATGTACCGCGGAAATGCTCCGCCAGCAACCGCATCATCGACGCCAAGGATCACGCGTCCATCCAGATGAACGAGGCCGAGGTTGAGAAGATGACAGGCAGGTTCAATGGACAGTTTAAAACCTACGCTGTGGGGCCATTCGCAGGACAGGTGAGCCAGATGACTCCATCCTCAAACTGGCCAACGCCAACATCGTTTCAAAGAACTTCTGAATGGAGAGGATCAGGGATGTGGGGTATTTGTAATGTGGAGGACTTACCTATCAGATAATCAAGCCTATTAAAAAGATATAGTTATTAAGACAATATGGTATTCCAGGATAAACCAAGAGAAAAACGGAAAGAAGAGTCTTGAACAGACCAATGGTCACCTGATTTATAATAAATTGACACTTCAGAAACAAACTAAATGATAGGGAATGAATCTTCTTTTCAAAAGATAGTGCATTTGGATATTTTTATGAAAAAATAATGTAACCCTAACCTCATTCATATGAAAAAAATCAAATTCAGGAAGATCATTGCTCTAAATATGAAAAGTAAAGCAATTGATTTAAAAAAATATACAAGAATATTTTCATGATCTTGGGATATATGCAAAGATTTCCTAACCATAAATGAAAAGTATTGGGGCGCCTGGGTGGCTCAGTCGTTGGGCATCTGCCTTCGGCTCAGGTCATGATCCCAGGGTCCTGGGATCGAGCCCCGCATCGGGCTCTCTGCTCGGCGGGAAGCCTGCTTCTCCCTCTGCCACTCCCCCTGCTTGTGTTCCCTCTCTCGCTGTGTCTCTCTCTTCAAATAAATAAATAAAATCTTAAAAAAATAAGAAAAGTATTGATAAATTAGACTAATGGTAAGATATTTTGTTCATCAAAGATAGCACAAGAGAGTGGAAATGCAAGCCATAAAGTGGGAGAAGATATTGCAATACATACTTCTGAAAAAGTAATTATACTCAGGATATATAAGGAACTTCTAATAATTGATAAGGAAAAAGGCAAATGTCGTAAATAGAGACAAAAGACAAGTACTTCACAAGAATGTACCCTAATGGCCATTAATCATGTGAAAAAAGTGCTCAATTTAATCAGGGAGATGTTAATTAAAGTTACAATATGTTATCACTACACATTCATCAGAGTGGTTAAAATTAAAAGACAGTATCAAATGTTGACAAGGACATGGAGCAACTGGAACTGTCTTTTTTTGCTGGTTTCAGTAAAACCACATTTGTAAACTTTTTACAATATCTGTTAAGGCTAAATATATGTGTACATCTTTGCACACAGAGGTCTGACTCCTAGGAATATATTCAACATAAATGCTCACATAGACACCAAAAGATATGTACAAGAATGTCGGTAGCAGCACTATCCAAAATATCACCAAACTGGAAAACCCCAATGTGCATCAACCAGAGAATAAATAGTAGCACAGTCATACAATAGAATAATATAAAGCACTGAGAATAAAATAAATTAGGACAATATATAACAGATGAATTTTAAAAACATAATGTTGAGTAAAAGAAGCCGAACATAAAAGAGAAATATGACATAAGTCCATTTGTATAAAAGTTCAAAAAAGAAAAAAATCTATGATAATAGATGTCAGAAGCATGCTTACCTTTAGGGGAGAGGGTAATGACCAAACAAAAACAGAAGGGAGCTTCTAGGGTTTTGGTAACATTTTAGTTTTAGTTTAGTTTCTACTTATAGGACTGTGTTCACTTCCTGAAAAATGTATTGAGTTGTACACTTATCACTTGTACCCCTTCTGATATGTTATATTTCAAAATAAAAATAACTTTTGTAAAATTGCAAACTTTTGTAAACATCGGTTAACACTTATTTCTTGAATGTAATCAAATAAGAAACCCAACAAGAAGTTTCTTCTCAAAATGTATTTTATGAAGAACACTGATATATCATTTAGTTTGTTCTGAAAAGTATTACTGCACTGAAAGTTAACAAATGTTTCTTTAGAATTTCCAATACCTAAGAACTGGAGATACGATAGGGCGCACTTCTGTGACTTAAAAGGACTTTGATAGTGTATACAAGTTGTAATTTGGAATGAAATGGCAAATACTATATGCCATAGTAAGTAAGGACGCCTGGTGGCGCTGCAGGCTAGAGTATGAATGAAAGGCTCTATGGGTATCCCGGACGCCATTAAGCTGGAATCAGAACAATGAGCGCTTCCTAAAAGAAGGAAGCATTTTAGTAAGATCTAGCGGCAGTTATCTTCAGAGAGGACATCATTCTAGGGCGAGTCAGTCAGAAATATCTAAATCGAGGTTATTTAACCAAATCATCTGGGCTGATTGTATACAGAGTTGAAGAAACTGCACCTTCTTGAATTGGGTCTGAGCAATGGAGACTGCGCTAGCAAAAACACCACAGAAAAGGCAAGTTATCTTTCTTGCTATATTGTTGCTTTTGTGGGAGGCTGGCTCTGACGCAATTAGGTATTCCATGCCAGAAGAAACAGAAAGTGGCTCCTTTGTGGCCAACCTGGCAAAAGACCTGGGGCTTAGGGTGGAGGAGTTAGCTACTCGGGGCGCGCGAATGCATTACAAAGGAAACAAACAGGTCTTGCAGCTGGATGTAGAAACCGGGAATTTGCTGCTATATGGAAAACTAGACCGGGAGGTGCTGTGCGGGGCGACAGATCCCTGTATATTATATTTCCAGTTATTACTGGAAAACCCGGTGCAGTTTTTTCAGGCTGATCTGCAACTTACGGATATAAATGACCATTCCCCACAGTTCCTAGACAAGGAAATGCTCCTAAAAATCCCAGAGAATGTTCAGCCAGGGACCATATTTCCTTTGAAAATAGCTCAGGACTTGGACATAGGTATCAACACTGTGCAGAACTACACAATCAGCCCCAACTCCCATTTTCATGTTGTCACTCGTAATCGCGGAGATGGCAGAAAATACCCAGAGCTCATGCTGGACAAAGCGCTGGATCGGGAGGAGCAGTCTGAGCTCAGTTTAACCCTCACGGCGCTGGATGGTGGGACTCCGCCCAGGTCTGGGACCACTGCAGTCCACATTGAAGTCGTGGACATCAATGATAATGCTCCTCAGTTTTTACAGTCGCTCTATGAGGTACCGGTTCCCGAGAACAGCCCCCTAAACTCCTTAGTTGTTGTTGTCTCTGCCCAAGATTTAGATGCAGGAACAAATGGGAATGTAGTCTACACTCTATTCCAAGGCAATGAAGTTACTCAACCATTTGTAATAGATGAAATTACAGGAGAAATTCGTCTGAAAAAGGCATTGGATTTCGAGGCAACTCGATACTATAACGTGGAAATTGCAGGCACAGACGGCGGGGGCCTTTCAGGAAAATGCACTGTAGCTATAGAGGTTGTGGATGTGAATGACAACGCCCCTGAACTTACCATGTCGACGCTCACAAGCTCTACCCCAGAAAACTCACCAGAGACTGTAGTGGCTGTTTTCAGTGTTTCTGATCCAGACTCTGGGGACAATGGTAGGATGGTTTGCTCCATCCAGAAGGATCTCCCCTTTCTCCTGAAACCCACATTCAAGAACTTTTACACCCTAGTTACTGAGAGACCACTGGACAGAGAGAGCCAGGCCGAGTACAACATCACCATCACCGTCACTGACCTGGGGACGCCCAGGCTGAAAACCCAGCACCACCTAACGGTGACGGTGTCCGACGTCAACGACAACGCCCCGGCCTTCAGCCAAAGCGCCTACACCCTGCGGGTGCGCGAGAACAACAGCCCCGCCCTGCACATCGGCAGCGTG
>NW_027709782.1:0-333 GCF_054177405.1 Leptonychotes weddellii | reverse complement strand
TTGGAAAAGATTATTTCTCCAAGTGGGACAGTTTCCATGATTTGGTTGGCATAATACTCATCAAGAGGTTATTTTTCTTCTATTAATTCTCTCATATCAGTAGTTTTAGGATAAGAAGCATATTTAGCTTGTTTGTTCTCATGGATATTAAACTGTATCAGTCAAGTGCATTCAAGTTTTCCCAGGATTTTTACACATACACACACACACACACCCCAAATGTACTTTCCAACTCAGTTGTTGAGGAAGATGAGCTTTGTTACATCAAAATATTGATTAAAAAGTCATGACACGGGACGCCTGGGTGGCTCAGTCGGTTAAGCGTCTGCCTTC
>NW_027709781.1:0-333 GCF_054177405.1 Leptonychotes weddellii | reverse complement strand
CCCCCGCCGCACCCACGGGGCTATCCTGGCCACCTGGGGCCCGGTCTGGATCCCCAGAGGCGGACATGGCACCGAGCAGTACCTCACCGGGGCGGCCACCAGGCTGAGGCGACGCCAATGGCAAAGATGGTGGCCACCGAGGGGGCTACCGCAGACCCGAGGCCGTGGGCAGCGGGGCCCGATGCGAGGTGGACGGGGCCGCCGAGGAGCCGGCCACGGAGGGGAGGACAGTCTGTGGCGGTGCCTGAGGAGGCCTCGCGGAGGAGGCGAAGGGAAGGGAAGGGGGTGGATGTCACCAGCGGCCCACCCAGGCCTCGCCTCAGGTGACAGTAG
>NW_027709780.1:0-333 GCF_054177405.1 Leptonychotes weddellii | reverse complement strand
ATGGCCAGTGCTCAGGTGATACTCTCACCGTAGGAAATATCCTGGTGATGAGGTCTTTGTCTGCATATTTAACGATTTTCTTTGGGTAAATACTGAAAGAGGCATTGCCGTGTCACAGGTTAAAGATGTGTGTAAGGATTTGCTGCATTTCCCGAATTGCTTTCCTGAAAATCTGTACCAGCTTTACCCTCTCATTTGCGGAGTATGAAGGTTTATTTTCCTATAATCCTGCTAACATAAAACATGATCATACTTTAACAGTCTTCTTTAACCATATCTTAGGTTCAAGTAGTATTTGTGATATTTCAAATGTGATATTTGTGATATTTCAAA
>NW_027709779.1:0-333 GCF_054177405.1 Leptonychotes weddellii | reverse complement strand
TCTCGGGAAGGGGCAACCCACGCTGGACCTTTCCTAGGCTCTGAGGGAGGGGTGGGCAACGACCGGGTGTTCCCGCCGGGCGCCGAGGCTGCTGCCACTGGGGGTGAAGTGGGAAGGTGCTGCCTTTAGCTTGGCTGCTGGAAACCATTGTCTGGGTCTGCACCCAGCGCTTCTCCAGCCGGGCTAATTCTCCACGTGTTCAATTTTCGTGCCTGAAAAAAAGCAGCAGCACAGAAACAAAACCATATGACAAGACTGGGCTGCAAACCTTGAAGAATCGAGAGGGTGGGGGAGGTGGCGGCTGGAAAGGGGGAGGGGAAATTATGTGTGTGT
>NW_027709778.1:0-333 GCF_054177405.1 Leptonychotes weddellii | reverse complement strand
AAGCAGTGCTTTTTACTCAGAGCTGCAGTAGAATCAACGGTCTCCTTTTCCTTAATCAGATCCTTCTGCTTTGAGACTGATGTGTCTTCTCTCCTTGGCTCCCGCGAACATCTTCGCCTCCCTCCTCCTCCTCCCTCTGCACTGTGGCTCAGGGCACATGCTCCTGTCACCCGCTGTTCCCTTGTCCCTGTCGCCAGCCATGCTTACTGATTCTCACGTTTGGGACAGTTCTCTTCACGTGGCCTCTACGTGATGACAGGAATGAAGAGAGAAGGCAGGCTGCATGGAGGAAACACCGTAGTGAAAAGGAGGGGAAATGAGGTTTTTTTTTTT
>NW_027709777.1:0-333 GCF_054177405.1 Leptonychotes weddellii | reverse complement strand
ATTCAGGTACTAGTTTTCCTGCAATAAAAAAGCTGGTGCATGATACATTTTGCTAGGTGTCTAACCAAAACAGCTTGCTCTAATTGCTTTGGTCTAGTAAACTCTGTGTCCTCCCCCTTGCATTGTTCTTTATATTGCTCTAGTATACTACTTAACTGTCTAGGCCTCGCCCTTACTTATTTAGCCCTTTTATGATGACAGGAATGAGATTGTCAACAGCTTTATTGACTACCCACTGGGCACAGAGGCTAGAAATTGCTGCTTTCATATCTTCTAACCTTTTTTTTTTTATTCTTATGTTAATCCCCATACATTACATCATTAGTTTTAGAT
>NW_027709776.1:0-333 GCF_054177405.1 Leptonychotes weddellii | reverse complement strand
ATTAACAAAATAGTACTTCAAAAGTTATAAATTACCCATCACCCAGCAGTTCCTAAATTCCTATTAATTTTTCATCTTTTTCTTTTCCTCGACTATCATTCCTGGCAATTAAAATATTTTTTGAACAATGTCATATTTTGCAAAATATTTCCTATTCATGTGATCTTATCACATGTCAAGAAGTTAAGTGTTATTATTCCCATTTTATAAATGTGTGAACCATGGTATGCGGATATGAAATAGCTTGCCCAAAACTCAGTCATCTAATTCATGATTAAATCAGGATTCACACCCGTCTCTGACTCCGAATGCCTTATCTTTCTTTTTTTTTTT
>NW_027709775.1:0-333 GCF_054177405.1 Leptonychotes weddellii | reverse complement strand
TGTTTCTTACTTGAGGCATGCTTCAAATACTAGGATCTCTGGCTACAAATCTAAGGGTGAAACTGCATCCAGGGCTTTTGCATTCTTCACTTGGCGGGCCTTCAGCATCCAGGCACTGTTCGTATGGACTTATCCGCTGCCCTGGCGGTGTTCCCTTACATACCCCTATCCTAAAGCCCTCATACCATCCAGGAAATACACCATTTTTCTTTGAAGCAGGCTTGACATTATGCTATTCCTCTTTTCTCTTTACTCCCAGGAGGTATACTCTGTTTTTTTTGTTTGTTTGTTTGTTTTTAAAGATTTTATTTATTTATTTGAGAGAGAGAGAAT
>NW_027709774.1:0-333 GCF_054177405.1 Leptonychotes weddellii | reverse complement strand
CCATGAGACTCATCTCTAGTTATTCTGAGTTAATCAGTGAATGGTCTTCTTATGGTAACTCTTTCCTATCTAGTGGTGGTTTGAGACATAAGTTGGCCCAATCAAACTAAAGGAAAGTGCATACTACATAAAATTCTTGGCAGGAGGTCTCTCTCTCTCTCTCTCTTTTTTGCCCCTGCTGGACAGGAAAAAGAATCTCTTTGGTCATGATTTCATCTGCAAAGTATTTTAACATCATAAAAGAATCAGCTTTAGATGAAGCCAATACGGAGGACAGAAGATTGGAAAGACAATAAGAACCAGGCTCTTTGATGACATTCTAAAGCCTCTATT
>NW_027709773.1:0-333 GCF_054177405.1 Leptonychotes weddellii | reverse complement strand
CTTGGGGTGGCTCAGTTAGTTAAGCCTCTGCCTTCAGCTCAGGTCATGATCTCGGGGTCCTGGGATTGAGCTTTCTGCTCAGCGGGGAGTTTGCTTCTTCCTCTCCCTCTGCCTTTGCCCCCCACTCGTGCTCTCTCTCTCTCCCTCTCTCTCTCAAATAAATAAATAAAATCTTTATTTTTTTAAATTTTATTTTTTTTAAAGATTTTATTTATTTATTTGACAGAGAGAGAGCACAAGCAGAGGGAGTGGCAGGCAAAGGAAGAAGCAGGCTCCCTGCTGAGCAGGGAGCCCCGATGTGGGACTCAATCCCAGGACCCTGGGATCATGACC
>NW_027709772.1:0-5904 GCF_054177405.1 Leptonychotes weddellii | reverse complement strand
AGATTACTTCAAAATAAAATCTTTAAAAGAAATAAAATAAAACAGGGGTGCCTGGGTGGCTCAGCTAAGCGTCTGCCTTCGGCTCAGGTCATGATCCTGAGGTGCTGGGATCAGGCCCTGTGTTGGGCTCTGCTTGGTGTGGAGCCTGCTTCTCCCTCTCCCTCTGCTGATCCCCCTGCTTGTGCTCTCTCTCTGTCAAATAAATAAAATCTCTTAAAAATAATAAAATAAAACAAAGATGAACTAAAGCAGAAGGAGGTTTAATGTGTGACTAGATACTACCACTTAAAAAAGGTAGGAAAAGATATTAAGCAAACAACAGATGGGAGGTTATACTTCAGAAAAATTAGCCTAGACGAGTACTCTGCTGCACTGTCAAAAAAAAATATTTAAGGAGAAGAGGAGGAGTTAACAGGGTAGGTGGGAAGAGCTCAAAGAAGAGATATAAAAGGTCTGGGGAAATGGGATCTTCTTGGGGGGGTAATGTAATGTTCTAAAATTGAATTATGGTGATAGTTGCACAATTCTGTAAATTTACTTTAAAAATCATTGAACTACATACACTTAAAATGAGTGAATTTTATGATTTGCAAGTTATATGTATACTCAGTAAAGCTGTTAAATAGAAAAGGTCAGGGGGACAAAAAAGTTTAGCTAGCAGAAGCTGTTGGAAAATGAACTGCTAGAGCCCTAGAAAGAAAACAGACAATAATAAAACCACTATAGCAATGAAAATCTCAAAGCAGTCAGAAGTAGAATAGACACTGCAAAGACTTAAATCTGTGTCAGAGAACCTCAAGCTTGAGAAAACAAAATGAAGAGGAAAAATAGATGAAGAAATGAAGATCATTAGAGAAAAGAGAGGGACTGTAGAATACAGACTTAGCTTTTGTGAGTACAGAAACCATTTCTGTTTAATGCTTATGAAATATCATTGAATAATGGGTTTGCCAACATGTGAGGAATAAGGGTCCTTAAGAGAATTCAAATAAAGAAATAAGTGAGAAATATATAAAAGGACTAAAGATGAGCATATAATCTAAGTATAGAAATAAGGCAATATCATGTATGAATTGGGGTCGTGGAATATAAAAATATAAGTAATAAAATCATGGGTGTTAGGACTATGAGTATACTAATTTCTTCATGGTTTTTTTCATACTGGGAGATCAAAACTATTAGGTCAGTAAGTCATAGTTACTGATTTGCTCATTTTTTTAGGAATTAATGAGAAATTTCCAAATTTACCTTTGACCTCCTTCCAGAAAGTAATTTACTATAGTGGTGTACTAATGCTCTGTTGGAAAACTAATGATTAGTCCCTGCACATGGGCTATGCACTGTTATATTCCATGTGCAAGAGGTACACGTGAAATAGAATAAGAGAATTGCGGCGCCCATGATCAAGAATAGAAAGTTATTAAATAAAGTTAAGCCCATTCCATTAAAAAAAATTAAATGGCCAGTGTTAAGCCCATAAATTAAAAAAAAAGAAAAAGTTTTTTACATGGCCAACTGTGGAAAATTTAAAATATGGCCATAGCAAAAACAGCGCCTTCCGTCAAGAGTTGAAGAATTGAATCTACTTCTTATACTTTGAATTTGGGCTTGAGCATGTGACTTGCTTTGGCCAATGGGACATCAAGAAGCAAGAAATAAGCAGAGGCTTAAAAAGCATTTACACATTGGGGCTTGCTCTCTCTTGTCTCTAAGAGCTGAGACCACCATGTGAAGAAGCCTGGGCTAGGCTGATAGAGGATGAGAGATCATGTGGAGAGATAGGCCTAGCTTCCTCCATCTGAGCTGAGACCCCAGTTGGCTGTGAGTGAGACCATCTTAGACCATCAGCCCCAGCTGAGCTGCCCAAGCCAAAACAACTGCCCATCTAATCCACAGAATCATGAGGAATAAACACATCATCGTTATTTGAAGCCACTTTAGTTTTGGGGTGGTTTACTACATAGCAACAGTGTAGGAAAATAGGTACATTCATACAGTGTTGATAGAAATATAAACTAATATAATCTGTTTAGAGACAGATTTGGCTATTCCATTGCTAGAAGTTTGTATAGTTATATTTGTACAAATATTCAAAAGATATATATGTGTAGGGGAGTTTGTTTCAGATGGAATTCTTAATTCCAAGTAGTAAAGCCTACTCCAGTATGTTTTTTTTTTTTTTAAAGATTTTATTTATTTATTTGACAGAGAGAGACAGCGAGAGCAGGAACACAAGCAGGGGGAGTGGGAGAGGGAAAAGCAGGCTTCCCACTGAGCAGGGAGCCCGATATGGGGCTCGATCCCAGGACCCCAGGATCATGACCCGAGCCAAAGGCAGACGCCTAAACGACTGAGCCACCCAGGTGCCCCTACTCCAGTATGTTTTAATGGAAAGGGATTTACTAAAGGACATTATAGCTTACAGAGTCTCAGGGTGGCCGGGCTGTATTGGCTAGGCAGCCAGGAGCAATGCTCAAACCTCTTAGGCCTGCCCTGATAGGGGGGATATCTCAGCCACTTCCTTCACCAGAAAATGGGGTCTGCTTACCATACATCCTCTCACTCACCTTGCTCACTGCCAGTGGGAGTCTTGCAGTAATCTGGTTGGTGGAACTTAGATCACATGCCTGCACCAGACTGCAAGAAAGGCTGGAAAAGTAGTTTTGTGCTATTTAGAAAAGAGATGGACTGGGGCACCTGGGTGGCTTAGTCATTAACCATCTGCCTTCGGCTCGGGTCATGATCCCGGGGTCCTGGGATCCAGCCCCATATCGGGCTCCCTACTCAGCGGGAAACCTGCTTCTCCCTCTCCCACTCCCCATGCTTGTGTTCTCTCTCTCGCTCTCTCTCTCTCTCTCAAATAAATAAATAAAATCTTTAAAAAAAAAAAACACACACAAAAGAGATGGACTTCCTAAGTTCAAGCCTAGGAAAGTTGTTTAGAAGTCCTGAGCAGGCTGAAACATGACAGATGTGCTCTGCAATGTTCAAAACAACACCGTTAATAATACCGGAGCGCCTGACTGACTCAGTTAATAGAGCATGTGACTCTTGATGTTGGGGTTGCGAGTTCAAGCCCACATTGGGTGTAGAGATTACTTAAAAAAATAAAAATCTTTACTTAAAAAAACCCCCACTGTTTAGGGGTGCCTGGGTATCTCATCAGTTAAGTGTGCAACTCTTGATTTCAGCTCAGGTCAGGATCTCATGGTCATGAGATCGAGCCTGTGTCAGCCTCCGCACTCAGCATGGAGTCTGCTTGTCCCTCTCCCTCTTCTCCTCCCCCCACCTCTCTCTCAAATAAATAAATAAATAAAATCTTTTTTTTAAAAAAACACTTTATTGGGGCGCCTGGGTGGCTTAGTTGTTAAGCGTCTGCCTTTGGCTCAGGTCATGATCCCAGGGTCCTGGGATCGAGCCCTGCATCGGGGTCCCTGCTCCGCAGGAAGCCTGCGTCTCCCTTACCCACTCCCCCTGCTTGTGTTCCCTCCCTCGCTGTGTCTCTCTCTGTCAAATAAATAAAATCTTAATAAATAAAACACTTTATTATATCAACTGGAAATAATCCAAATGCTCATTAGTAAGACTTAGACTGGTTAAATTTGGGAATATTCATATAATGGAATACTATGCAGGTATTTAAAAAAATTAAGTAGATTTCTGTGTACTAACACATAACAATGTCCACAATATTTTGTGAGGTGAGAAAAGTAAATTGCCAAAACAGTATGTATTTTTTAAATGTTTATTTGTATGTGTATAGGAACTAAGAGAATACATACCAAACTATTAATGGTAGTTCCTTCTGGGAAATGGCCATTTCCTTGGAGACCAGTTCTGGTTACTAAGGAAACCATTTGATCTTTTATAATATGCATGTGTACTGCTTTTTAAAAAATATAACAGCTTTATTGAAGTATAATTCACATACCATAAAATTTACTCTTTTAAAGTATACAATTCTGGGGCGCCTGGGTGGCTCAGTTGTTAAGTGTCTGCCTTTGGCTCAGGTGGTGATCCCAGGGTCCTGGGATCAGGCCCCGCATCGGGCTCCCTGCTCGGCAGGAAGCCTGCTTCTCCCTCTCCCACTCCCCCTGCTTGTGTTCCCTCTCTCGCTGTGTCTCTCTCTGTCAGATAAATAAAATCTTTTAAAAAAATAAAGTATACAATTCAGGGGCTCGGTCGGTTAAGCATCCGACTCTTGATTTCGGCTTGGATCATAATCAGGGTTGTGAGATCAAGCCCCACGATGAGCCCCGCATCTGTCTCCACGCTGAGTGTGAAGCCTGCTTAAGAATCTCTCTCTCTCTCCCTCTGTACCTCCCCCATCTCCACTCATGCTCTATCTTAAAAAATAAATAAACAAACAATTCAGTCACTCCCTATTTCTTCCTCCTCCCAACCCCTGGCAGCTGTTAGTCTACTTTCTGTGGATTTGCTTATTCTGGACATTTCGTGTAAATGTAATCATGTAACATGCAGCCTTTTGTGTCTGGCTTCTTTTACTTAGCAAAATGTTTTCAAGGTACATCCATGTTTTAGCATGTGTGAGTAACTTCATTCCTTTTAATGGCCGCATCTTATTTATTCATTCATCATTTGATGGACATTTTGGGGGCTATTATAAATAAATTATAAATGCTAGAAACGTGTGTATAAGATTTCATGTGGTCATGTTTTCTGTTCTCTTGGGCATATACCTAGGAATAGAATTGCTGGGTCATATGGTAACCGTACATTTAACTTTGAGTTACTGCAAACTGTTACCTAAAGCCACTACACCATTTACTTTCCCACCACAGTGTATGAGGATTCCAGTTTCTCCATGTCCTCACCAATACTTGTTATTTTCTGTCTGTATTGTATAGAGTGGTATCTCCTTGTAGTTTTACTTTGCATTTCCCTAATATTAATGATATTCAGCATCTTTTCATTTGCTTATTGGCCACTTGTATGTTTTTTGTAAAAAAGTCCATTAAACTCTTTGCCCATTTTTAAATTGGGCTGTCTCTTTTTTTTCTTTTTCTTTTTCTTTTTTTTTAAGTCATCTCTGTACCCAACATGGGGCTTGAACTCATGACCCCAAGACTAAGTGTCACATGCTGTACCAACTGAGCCAGCCATGCGCCCCTGAGTTGTCTCTTTGAGTTGCAAGAGTGCTTCATATATTCTGAACCCAAGTCCTTTATAAGATACTTGATTTGCAAAAATTCTCTCTCATGGGTTATCTTTTTACTTCCTAGATGGTATCCTCTAAATCACAGAAGTTTTCAATTTTAATGAAGTCCAATTTATTTTTTCTTTCATTGCTTGTGCTTATGGTGTTATATCTAAGAAAGCATTGCCGAATCCAAAGTCACAAAGATTTATCCCAGTGTTTTCTTCTAAGCATTTTATAGTTTTAGCTCTTATATTTAGACCTATGTTCCATCTTGAGTTAATTTTTACATACAGCATGAAGTAGGGGTCCAACTTCATTATTTCAACATGTTGATATCCAGCTGCCCCAGCACCATTTGTTGAAAAGACTTATTGTTTCCCCATTGAATTGTCCTGGCACTCTTGTCAAAAACCAATTGACTATAAATGTGAAGGCTTATTTTCTGGGCTCTCAGCTGTATTCCACTGATAGACATGTCTTTCCTTATGTCAGTACCACATTGTTTTGATTATTGTAGCTTTGTAGTAAGTTGTGAAATTGAGCAGTGTGAGTCCTTCAACTTTGTTCTTTTTCAAGATTGTTTTGACTATTCTGAGTTCCTTGCATTTCCATGTAAATTTAAGGATCAGCTTGTCAGTTCCTATGAGAAAAGACAACTGAGGGGCACCTGGGTGGCTCAATCGTTAAGCGTCTGCCTTCGACTCAGGTCATGGTCCCAGGGTCCTGGGATTGAGCTCCTCATC
>NW_027709771.1:0-333 GCF_054177405.1 Leptonychotes weddellii | reverse complement strand
ACCCATTTCTTGTGTATATATCACTCTGCTGAGAAACTTGAGAAAGATGTGTCTCCTCTAATACCAGGTGGCTTGTGCTGCAGGAGTAAATGCAAACCATTCTCATCACCAGAACAGGAAGCACTTTGTGAGCTTGTAGGTAACAGACGTGCAGACTCCTGTGGCTTCCTCAGGTCTTGTAGTATGGAGAAGTTTGTAGATTTTCTTTTCTTTCTTTTCTTTTTTTTTTTTTTAATGCCCCCTTTGTGTGTTTGTTTTAAAGATTTATTTATTTATTTGAGAGAGAGCGCATGCAAGCATGAGCAGGGGAGGGGCAGAGAGAGAGAGAGAGAG
>NW_027709770.1:0-333 GCF_054177405.1 Leptonychotes weddellii | reverse complement strand
CTAATCATGGTATAGCTAGAAGGGTATATTGGTAAAGAACATGAATTTGGGAGTTAGGCAGGCTCGAAGTGAAATCGCATCTTCACTACCAACTAGCTGTGTGGGCATGGAAAGGTTATACTCACTCAATTCCGGCTTTCTCATTTGTACAATAAATGTGATTACAGTGCTTACTGCAGAGGATTGTTATGATGATCAAATGAGATAATATACATAAAAAATGTTCAGCTCAGTGCTTACAGCATACATCCTCAATACATGTTATCTGCTATCAGTAGAGCATTAATAACAATAACAATCATATCAGGAGAGGCTAGGAAGAGGGATTATTTT
>NW_027709769.1:0-333 GCF_054177405.1 Leptonychotes weddellii | reverse complement strand
AAACTCAACACCCAAGGAACAAATAATCCAGTCAAGAAATGGGCAAAAGACATGAACAGACATTTCTCCAAAGAAGAGGTCCAAATGGCCAACAGACACATGAAAAAATGCTCCCCATCACTCAGCATCAGGGAAATACAAATCAAAACCACAATGAGATATCACCTCACAACAGTCAGAATGGCTAAAATTAACAAGTCAGGGAACGACAGATGTTGGTGAGGATGCGGAGAAAGGGGAACCCTCCTACACTGTTGGTGGGAATGCAAGCTGGTGCAGCCACTCTGGAAAACAGTATGGAGGTTCCTCAAAAAGTTGAAAATAGAGCTACCA
>NW_027709768.1:0-333 GCF_054177405.1 Leptonychotes weddellii | reverse complement strand
CGCGTTCCTGACCTTAGGGGGAAAGCTCTCAGTTTTTCCCCATTGAGAATAATATTATCAGCTTAAAGAATTTTTATATAGTGTTGGGAGAGGGAAGAGGAGCAGCAAATTCTTCCTGATTTACATCTACATCGAAGCCCTTGAATTTAGAACAAAAACATTGGACTACCTTTGTCCTCAACTTCTGCCCCTCTGAGGCAACAGAAGACTCCCATCCAATGACCTGAAGGGGGATTGTCACAGGACAAAAAAAAGATCTGTGGCGTAAAAATGTTGGCTAATATTTCACAATATCATATTGCCACATTTGTAACTATTTACACTTTCTAAATG
>NW_027709767.1:0-333 GCF_054177405.1 Leptonychotes weddellii | reverse complement strand
TCTGGGTGGCTCAGTTTGTTAAGCGTCTGCCTTCAGCTCAGGTCATGATCCCAGTGTCCTGGGATTGAGCCCCGCATCGGGCTCCCTGCTCGGCGGGAAGCCTGCTTCTCCCTCTCCCATTCCCCCTGCTTGTGTTCCCTCTCTCACTGTGTCTCTCTCTGTCAAATAAATAAATAAAATCTTTTAAAAAAATGTTTTTCTTTGTGCCTTAAAATTTAATTCACAATTGAACAACTGCTATATGATTCCAGACACTCAAAGTCGGGTCTTGTGGGAGCTACTTTTCACCTACTTCTAAAGCCCATTATTATTTTTTTTTTAAAGATTTTATTT
>NW_027709766.1:0-333 GCF_054177405.1 Leptonychotes weddellii | reverse complement strand
TGGAGTTTGTCTTCATTGGTTTTCTCTTGTAAATGTACTCTCTGAAGTGATTCACCCACACTGTTGAATTAAAATGGCACGTATACAGTGACAACTCTGAAACGTTCTGGAGACTTTTGCCTGGAAATTCACACCCACGTGGGCACTGAAGATCCATGGAAATCTTTAGGTGGGTTTCCCATAATCATTTCACAAACAACATATTCAAAATTGAATGCATTGATTTTTATTATTTATTATATATTAATTATCTATTCATAGAATCTTACGATCTAGGGCGCCTGGGTGGCTCAGTTGGTTAAGCGACTGCCTTCGGCTCAGGTCATGATCCTG
>NW_027709765.1:0-333 GCF_054177405.1 Leptonychotes weddellii | reverse complement strand
CCCCACACCTACACACCTGCCTTGGCCAGAGCAGGTGCCAGGCCCCATGCACGACGAATCCGAAAACAGACCTTATCCCTGCCCTCCCAGGAGTTCCTGGCCAGAGCGCGGTCCCTCCAGCACAGTGTCTGCGCACGCACAGCTCACCTGCGCCAAGCAGGCAGCAGGGCTGGGACCGCCTGACCCCCCCACCTGGCAGCCGCTTAGGTACCAGCTCTTGTGCTCACACGGGGCTGACGGTCCCAGCCTCCAAGACACCCCGAGGCTGCTTGGTAATCAGACCAGGTACCTGTAAGGAGGCGTGGCTCTCATTTCACTTAATTGAAAATCCTC
>NW_027709764.1:0-333 GCF_054177405.1 Leptonychotes weddellii | reverse complement strand
TAAAATTGTTGACAATCTAAATAATAACACTGGGCATAATTTTAAGAGTACAGAATATAATTTATTTTTTTACTTACCCCAGTTTTGATTGAATAGATTACTGAATTTATGTTTCATTTTGCACATCCATAAGATGGGGATAAAAATACGTAGAAAATGAAAGGTTGTGGTAATTAAATGTATTAAATGATAAAAATGCGTAGAACTTAGCATATGTTAAGGATTCAATAAACACAATCATTTTTATTGTTGAAATTGGATAAAGAAAAATCAGATGTGTATAGGATGGGTTTTAACCCTGGGAAACCACTTGTAACTGAGTAAGTCCTTCAG
>NW_027709763.1:0-333 GCF_054177405.1 Leptonychotes weddellii | reverse complement strand
GTGCACAAGCAGGGGGAGTGGCAGGCAGAGAGAGAAGCAGGCTCCCCACTGAGCAAGGAGCTTGATGCAGGACTCAATCCCAGGACTGTGGAATCATGACCTGAACTGAAGGCAGACACTTAACTGACTGAGCCACCCAGGCGTCCCTGTTTTTTTTTTTTTTTTATTTCTATGAAAAATTCCATAGGGATTGCATTGAATCTGTAGATGGCTTTGGGTAGTATGGACATTTTAACAATATTAATGCTTCCAATCCATGAGCATGGGATATCTTTCCATTTATTTGTGTCTTCAATTTCTTTTATCTATGTCTTATAGTTTTGTTTTTTTTTT
>NW_027709762.1:0-333 GCF_054177405.1 Leptonychotes weddellii | reverse complement strand
GAAAAGACACTTCTCCAAAGAAGACATCCAAATGGCCAACAGACACATGAAAAAGTGCTCAGCATCACTCAGCATCAGGGATATACAAATCAAAACCCAGATGAGATACCACCTCACACCAGTCAGAATGGCTAAAATTAACCACTCAGGAAATGACAGATTTTGGTGAGGATGTGGAGAAAGGGGAACCCTCCTACACCGCTGACGGGAATGCAAGCTGGTGCAGCCACTCTGGAAAAACAGTATGGGGTTTCCTCAAAAAGTTGAAAATAGGGCTACCCTATGATTCAGCAATTGCACTACTGGGTATTAACCCCAAAGATACAAATGTAG
>NW_027709761.1:0-5904 GCF_054177405.1 Leptonychotes weddellii | reverse complement strand
GGGTGGCTCAGTTGGTTAAGCAACTGCCTTCGGCTCAGGTCATGATCCTGGAGTCCCGGGATCGAGTCCCGCATCGGGCTCCCTGCTCGGCAGGGAGTCTGCTTCTCCCTCTGACCCTCCTCCCTCTCATGCTCTCTGTCTCTCATTCTCTCTCTCTCAAATAAATAAATAAAATCTTTAAAAAAAAAAAAAAAAGAAAAGTACAGGTGCATAAATGAGGAAACACAAATAGCTTGTAAATGTGTTCCGTGTTAGCAGTAATCATCAAAATGCCAATTTTTAAAAAGATTTTATTATTATTATTATTATTTTGAGAGAGAGAGAAAGCACGAGTGGAGGGAGTGGTTAGGGGCAGATGGAGAGGGGGAGAGAGTCTCAAGCAGGTTCCATGCCCAGTGTAGAGCCCAATTCCGGGCTTGATCTCACCACCTTGAGATCATGACCTGAGCTGAAATCAAGAGTCTGATGCTTAACCGACTGAGCCGCCCAGGCACCCTAAGATTTTATCTTTTTTAAAAGTAATCTCTAAACCCAACGTGGGGCTCAAACTCACAACCCCAAGATCAAGAGTAACACGCTCCACCAACTGAGCCAGCCAGGTGCCCCTCGAAATGCCAATTTAAACCACAGTAAGATATCAGTTCACACTCACCAGACTGACAAAACAAAAAGAGTGAATGGTACTGGTGACGATGCAGAGTAACCAACACTCTGGTCCAGGTCTGCAGGGACTACACGTTGCTTCAGAATTCGGAGAACAGGAGGTGAAGGAGCACATGGCCTATGACCTTGTAAGCTACTCCCAAGTACACATCCTAGAGAAACTTACACATAGAAAGGATGTTGGTGATAGTAAAGAAAAGCAGAAACAACCCAAATGCCCATCAACAAGTGGCAGGGATAAATAAATTGGGTACCAGCTACATGCAACAACAAGATGAATCTCAACAACAGGTACACACATGTATCAATTTAAAAACGAATCCAGGGGCGCCTGGGTGGCTCAGTCGTTAAGCGTCTGCCTTCGGCTCAGGTCATGATCCCAGGGTCCTGGGATCGAGCCCCATATCGGGCTCCCTGCTCCTCAGGGAAGCCTGCTTCTCCCTCTCCTACTCCCTCTGCTTGTGTTCCCTCTCTCGCTGTGTCTCTCTCTGTCAAATAAATAGATAAAATCTTTAAAAAAAAAAAATAAATAAATAAAAACGAATCCAGCGTGAGTCCATTGGTAAAACCTCAAAAGCGTACAAAAATCCAATAATGTATTGTTTAAGGACATAAGCCTGTATGGTGAAGCTATAAAGGACAGGTTAATAATTACAACAAAATCCAGGTTAGTACGTCCCCTAGGGGTGAGGAGAGAGGGAGATCCATTTAAGGAGAGGTATGAAAGCAATTCTAAAGGGCTAGCAGTGCTCTATTTCTTAAGCTGGCTAGGCAGATGTCTGTTTTATTATTCTCCTTTAAACTGTACATGTATGTTTTATATGCTCTTGTATATATACATTTCACAATAATTTTTTAAGTCAGTAACTTCTTATATTCCAACATATCCAGTTGAAAATAAATGTTAAAAAAAAAAAAGATCCCGGGACACTTGCGTGGCTCAGTTGGTTAAGCGTCTGCCTTCGGCTCAGGTCACAATCCCAGGGTCCTGGGATTGAGTCCCACACTGGGATCCCTGCTCAGTGGGGAGCCTGCTTCTCCCTCTCCCTCTGCCGCTCCCCCTGCTTGTGCTCGCTCTCTGACAAATAAATAATAAAATCTTTAAAAAAAAAAAAAGGTCCTATTCCCTAGTAACAAAAAAAGTAAAACACCTGGCAACATAAAGAAATCTATGAAACTTTACTGCATAGTATAAAAGAAGAGATGACTGGAAAGAACACATAAATAAATACAGGACCATATTTCTAGATAGGAAAAGCCAATAGTTACTATTTTATAAGTTTAATATAATCCCAAATTTGATTCTAATGATATTTGTAGAAAAACAATGAAAGAATTATAAAGTTCATATAGACAAATAAATAAATAGGCAAGCATAACCAAGGAAATTTCAAGAAAGAACCTGCACTTCCAGGTGTTAAAATATATTTTTAAAAATGTAATCGTACAGGAAGAAGAGACAGATAATGAAAGAAACAGAAACAGAAAGCCTGGAAGTTAATATGTTTGTACACTAGAATAAAGCTAACATTTAAAGTCTGTCCAGGGGCGCCTGGGTGGCTCAGTCAGTTAAGCAGCTGCCTTCGGCTCAGGTCATGATCCCAGAGTCCTGGGATCAAGCCCCGCCTGGGGCTCCCTGCTCAGTGAAGAGTCTGCTTCTCCCTCTCCCTCTGCCTGCCTCTCTGCCTACTTGTGCTCTCTTTATATCTCTGTGTCAAATAAATAAATAAAATCTTTAAAAAAAATAAAGTCTGTCCAGAGAAGAGGGAAGGATACCTAATGCCCAAAACCTATAACCTAGTAACACACGGTTACTAGTAACAGTGGTTCTGGGACTGGGAATCTAAGGGATAAGGGAGGAGGGAGAATCTCATTGTCTTTTGTATCTTTTGCATTTTGTGGGGTTTTTTTACGTTTTTATTTTAATCCCAACTAGTTGACATACAGTGTTATATTAGTTTCAGGTGTACAATTATATCGTTTGAATTTTGAACAACATGACTGTAACATCTATTCAAAAAATCACTTTAAATTTAAAATATAGCTGGTGGGAAAAGAAATTAAATGGAAAGAACTGGTCGACAATTTGGAAAGAAAATCAGGGTCTTATCTCACATCATAAACCAAATTAAGTTTCGATTGGATTAGAGCAGTGAATGAAAAAGTGGGCACCAAATAAAGAACCTGAAGAAATACAGGTGAATATTTATCTGACCTTGGGGTGGGGAAGACCTTTCAAACCCAAAAGCAAAGGAGGAAATCATAAAATGAAAGGACTCATGCATGGCCTTAGCCACATCTATCAGTCAGCTCAGGCTGACTTCACAAATACCCTGGAGACTGGGCAACTGAACAACATTTATTTCTCACAGTTCTGGAAGCTGAAGTTCAAGATCAAAGTGCTGGTTAACTTGGTTCCTGGTGTGGGCTCTCCTCCTTGGGGGGCAGACGGGGGCCTGACTTCTGTGTGCTCCCTTGGCCTTTCCTCTGTGCATGCAGACCAGAGAGAGGGGGAGAGAACAGAGGGAAGGAGGGAGGGAGGGCCAGCTGGTCTCTCTTCTTATCAGGACACTAATCCCATCATGAGGGCCCCACCCTCATGCCTCATGTAATCCTGATTACCTCCTGAACACCCATCTCCAAATACCATCACATTGGAGGTTAGGGTATCAACATATGAATTTTGGGAAAACACAAAACATTCAGTCCACAACACCACACAGAAACTTCTCTATGTTTAAAAATAATAATAATAATAGGGGCGCCTGGCTGGCTCAGTCAGTGGAACATGAGATACTTGATCTCAAGGTTGTGAGTTTGAGCCCCACGTTGGGTGTAGAGATTACTTAAAAATAAAATCTCTAAAAAAATAAAAAAGAGGGGCGCCTGGGTGGCTCAGTCAGTGAAGCATCTGACTCTTGATTTTGGATCAGGTCAGGATCTCTGGGTTGTGGGACCAAGCCCCTTGTCAGCTCCATGCTCAGTGGGGAGTCTGCTTGAGATTCTCTCCCTCTGCCCCTCCCCCTTCTTGTACACATGCGTGTGCATGTGTGTGCTCTCTCGCAAATAAATCTTTAAAAAAAAATAAACATAAAAATAATAATTAAAAAACCGTGAACTAAGAAAAAATGTGTTACATATATGTCAGTCATCTTTCTTATGTATAAGCAAACATGTTGGTTATAAAACCATTTATATAGAATGATCTCAATTTTTAAACATTAAACAACAGTTATCTCTGGGGTTGAGAATCAATGGCTTTTATTTTCTTGTGTTTTGTGTATTTTCTAAATTTCCACAGGGAATGTGAGTTATTTTTATAATTCAAAAGACCATTATTTTGAAGAAGTGTTATGTTGTGGTCAAGCAACATCAGGGGCAGAGGGTCCTGTTCTGCAAAACTTTAGGAGGATGGCTTCGAGCCAGGTGCCCAGCACAGTTTGGGATCTGGAATGCGTGATTCATATGACCCTACAGACTCTACAGGGAACCCCTTTAAGAGGCAAGTATTTCTCCCCACAGGAGGCGGGCATGACAGGGATCTTGCACCAGTGAAAATCCTAGCCCACGGAAAAGGGAAGAAAACTAATTTGAGACGGTTCCAAAGGGACAGACTCAGAAGTAGAACAACAAAGAGGCAGATCTCAGTTCAAAAAAAGGTAGAATTTCTACCTACGCAGGCTGCCCTTAAATGCAAAGCACTACACTGTGAGCACGTCACCGTCCATCAGTGCTCAGAGACACATTGGAAAAAGTCTTCTTCTATCACAAAGGGGGTTAGACTAGTATTAATCTTTAATTATATAAGTACTTTTCCTTTTATGGATTTAAAGAGATTATATACTTAAAATGAGTGAACTGGGGCGCCTGGGTGGCTCAGTCGTTAAGCGTCTGCCTTTGGCTCAGGTCATGATCCCAGGGTCCTGGGATCGAGCCCCGCATCGGGCTCCCTGCTCCGCGGGAAGCCTGCTTCTCCTCTCCCACTCCCCCTGCTTGTGTTCCCTCTCTTGCTGTCTCTCTCTGTGTCAAATAAACAAAACCTTTAAAATAAATAAATAAAATGGGTGAATTATTTGATGTATATAAATTATCAATTTAATTGTAATTTAAAAAATTTTAAATATCACAGAGAAGGATAAATTTCCTTTTAATCATCCCCACCCCCACGCACGTACAATTCTGGTCCTCTTCTCCCTCCCCTGGAGATAACATCTATTATAAGTTTGGAATGTATTTTTCTAGACTGTTTTATATGCTTTTACATATAGATGTGTGTTACATATATGTGTCCTCATATAAAGTATAAATGACTACGTGTATATATTTCTACAAATAGCATCATAATATATTTATCACTTTGAAACTTGCTTTCTTCTCCCTACAATCAGAGATTTATCTATATTGTTTTATATATATTTATTTTGTTTTGTTTTGTTTTGGGGGGCAGGGGAGAGGGAGAGAGAGAGAATCTTAAGCAGGCTCCATGCCCAGCATGGAGCCTAACTTGGGGCTTGATCTCACAACCCTAAAAGATCATGACCTTAGCTGAAATCAAAAGCTGGATGTTTAACCGACTAAGCCACCCAGGTACCCTTCATCTATATTGTTATATGAAGATCTAACCAATTCTTTTTCTTTTTTTAAAAAAAGGTTTTAGGGGTGCCTAGGTGGCTAAGAGTCTCCCTCTCCCTCTGCCTGCCTCTCTGCCTACTTCTGATCTCTCTCTGTGTCAAATAAATAAATAACATCTTTAGAAAAAAATTTAAAAAATTTTTAAAAACTGTCCTTAGTGACTTAAATTAAAAAAAAAAAAAGATTTTATTTATTTGACAGAGAGAGCACAAGCAGGGGGAGAGGCAAAGGGAGAGGGAGAAGCAGACTCCCCGTTGAGCAGGGAGCCCAGCGCAGGGCTGGATCCCAGGACCCTGGGATCATGACCTGAGCCAAAAGAAGACGCTTAACCAACTGAACCACCCAGGCACCTCTAATTCTTTTTCAAAGCTGCATAGTATTCCTGGGTATGACCATCTTAGTTTCTTTAACTATTCCACCACCAATGAATGTTCAGACTGTACAGTTTTTCACGACTCCAAACTGCCACAAAGACTGTCCCAGAACTTTCCACCTGTGCACACGTGCTGAGGTTTCCTTAGAGCAGATCCCGAGAAACAGAATCCCTGTGTCATAGGGCAGATGCATTTTTTATGTTAACAAATTGATGTCCGTGTGACATTCCTTTCT
>NW_027709760.1:0-333 GCF_054177405.1 Leptonychotes weddellii | reverse complement strand
AGTTGGTACTAAATGTCTGAGACACTCCAGCTGGACTGGTGTTCTTGGCTCAGAAGTTCTTAAGTGGAGTCTAAGGAGGCCCCTGAAGTTGGTTTTAAAATTCTGCTGTACGTGTATAGCAACATTATAACACCGTGTGTGTGTGTGTGTGTGTGTGTGTGTGTCCGTAACTATAACCAGCTTCTTACAGAAGTCTGCTTCTGACCCAGTAAAGGCTGAGAGCCCCTGACCGAGACAGAACCCGGCATAACTTAGAGACAAAGCAACAACAAGCCCCATTAGATTTTGGAATCACAAGACTCCAGCTCCGTGAGACTCTGGCATGTCACTAAC
>NW_027709759.1:0-333 GCF_054177405.1 Leptonychotes weddellii | reverse complement strand
GGGAGGCAAGTGGCTCTCACTCTCTTCTGAGTTCAGGTGGCGCTTGCTCACACGTGCCTTGTGTCACTGCTTCCCCCTCGAGAGCGGGAGCTATTTAGGATCAGGGGCGGGGACTGACTGTCGTTCCTTTGCATGGAACACTTGGCTAATGTGGGCACCTCCGGGTGACTGTTGAGGGCATGCTTGCGTCAGTGTCTGGCTGAGCCGACGGAGATTACCAACTCCAGTGTGCGCGGTGCCAAGTAGTGTAGGCCGGTGGGTGAGAACTTAATCAGCTCCCTCCGCCCCCTCACCCCTCGGGACCACTGCCCAGCCTGGTGGTTCTCAAAGTCC
>NW_027709758.1:0-333 GCF_054177405.1 Leptonychotes weddellii | reverse complement strand
CTGGTGGTGGGTATTGAGGAGGGCACGTTCTGCATGGAGCACTGGGTGTTATGCACGAACAATGAATCATGGAACACTTCATCTAGAACTAATGATTTAATGTATGGGGATTAACATAAGAATAAAAAAAAAAACCATTAAAAAGTTGCCTTATGCCCCTTTGCAATAAATCTACCCCACTCCCCAATCCCAGGCAACCACTAATCTGTGTTCCTTTACTATATAAATTAGATGCTACTTCCAGGGTTTTGTATAAATGGGCTTATACAATGTATACTTGAGGAGTCCAGCTCCTGGCCAAAAACCAAATGTGTGATTTTGTAAACCCAATCA
>NW_027709757.1:0-333 GCF_054177405.1 Leptonychotes weddellii | reverse complement strand
AACCACCATTCTATTTTCTGTTTCTATGAATTTGACTGGATTAGATCCCTCAAGTAAGTGGAATCATACTGCATTTGTCTTTTTGCGACTGGCTTATTTCACTTAGTATAATGTCTTCAAGGTTCATTCATGCCGTAACATGTGTCAGGACTTCCCCTTTAATGAAGCACATTTTGTGGAGAAAGAAAAATGCAATTCCCTTTAACAAGCAACAGTGGAAATATGATTCACTCTGAAACACTGGATCAGAAATGTTAAGTAAGTGTTAAGCCCAAACCTGAGGATGGAAAAGAAAGAAAAGGCATTTCTCACTTTTGCAAAAATAAATAAAAA
>NW_027709756.1:0-333 GCF_054177405.1 Leptonychotes weddellii | reverse complement strand
TTTTTTCTTTCTGATTTGTACACACACTTTATGGATCTCAATCTTTTGTTAAATATTGCAGTCTCTTGCTAGTATTTTTATTTGGGGGGAAATTCATTCTATTACTTTGATGGCTTCGCGGCTTTGTGTCATCCTAAAATATATATATTTTTTTCTTCTAATACTTTTGTCATATTATATTTTGAATCTTTAATCTGTTTTGCATATAGCATGAGTTAGGCATCTGTTACTTTTTTAATTCCTTATTCTATAAAACTGTAGAAGAGGAACTTAAACTTTTTTGCTGTTCTAATCCCTTTATTTTTACAGGTAAAATGGTTTACCTTCTTGATA
>NW_027709755.1:0-333 GCF_054177405.1 Leptonychotes weddellii | reverse complement strand
GTGTGTGTGTGTGTGTGTGTGTGTATGAGGAGGCATATGTGTCACAGCTGGAATTTAAAATATCAAGGAACCAGATGTACATTCATATGATCATATATGTATATACACATATACTACACACCCCTTTAAAATGGGAACAGTTTCATTTGTATCTTTTGGTTTTGTTGAAGGATCTTGAGAGTGACTAAAACCATAAGAAAACATATGGAAAAGCAGTCAAATAGGTTATAAATATAATCTACATTGTTTTTTTTTTTTTATTCTTATGTTAATCCCCATACATTACATCATTAGTTCTAGATGAAGTGTTCCATGATTCATTGTTCGTGCACA
>NW_027709754.1:0-333 GCF_054177405.1 Leptonychotes weddellii | reverse complement strand
AACCACCATTCTATTTTCTGTTTCTATGAATTTGACTGGATTAGATCCCTCAAGTAAGTGGAATCATACTGCATTTGTCTTTTTGCGACTGGCTTATTTCACTTAGTATAATGTCTTCAAGGTTCATTCATGCCGTAACATGTGTCAGGACTTCCCCTTTAATGAAGCACATTTTGTGGAGAAAGAAAAATGCAATTCCATTTAACAAGCAACAGTGGAAATATGATTCACTCTGAAACACTGGATCAGAAATGTTAAGTGTTAAGCCCAAACCTGAGGATGGAAAAGAAAGAAAAGGCATTTCTCACTTTTGCAAAAATAAATAAAAACAGC
>NW_027709753.1:0-333 GCF_054177405.1 Leptonychotes weddellii | reverse complement strand
ATTTGAGTGTGGTATAACCAGTAAGGGTAAGTCATCTTTATTTTGGGTTTTCTGTCTCTGGCAGATGGATCCAAACATAGCAGATGCAAGATGCACATACAGGGAACAGAAAGAAGAGCAGTATGACTGGAATATAGTAGCAAGGAGAGAGTAGAAGATGAAGTCAGGGAAGTGACTGAGCCATATAAAGGGAAGAGTTGTTTTTTTTTTTTTTTAAAGATTTTATTTATTTATTTGAGAGAGAGAATGAGAGAGAGAGAGAGAGCATGAGAGGGGGAGGGTCAGAGGGAGAAGCAGACTCCCTGCTGAGCAGAGAGCCCGATGCGGGACTCG
>NW_027709752.1:0-333 GCF_054177405.1 Leptonychotes weddellii | reverse complement strand
AGAGGAGTAGGAGACCTGGATTTCGTCTGGTCCCAGGAATTCAGCTGCATAGGGATCAAACCATTCTGAACACCTACAAACCCAACAGGAGATCGAAGAAAAGAAGAGCAGCAACTCTCTGAACAGAAAAGCGACCACTTTCTGGAAGGTAGGACATGGGGAGAAGTGAATCCAAGGCGATATTCGGGAGGATAGACGGCGGGGGAGGGGGCCTCCGACGGCCGCTTCTGGCAAGTGGTAGAGCCGCGGAGCACAAAATCGGAACTTTTAGAGTCTGCTCCGCTGAGGGACATTGCTCCAGTGGCTAAGCAGGGGTGGAAACCTCGCGGGACA
>NW_027709751.1:0-333 GCF_054177405.1 Leptonychotes weddellii | reverse complement strand
TAACCTCCTGCATCTGCCTGGGATCACAGCTGCAGAGGAGTTCACACTGGAGAGGCTTGTCTGCTGGCTCTCGAAGCAGATGTTTGAGGTCCAAACCTTGTCTTTGAGATTCTCCTCCAAATGCCACCTTTAACACGTTTGCACTCATATGAACTATGGGTGATGTGGTTGTCTGCACATAATGTTTGCCTTTGTTGTGTCCCCCCCAAGAACGGCCCCCCCACCCACACCTGAATTCAGAGGGCACTCTGAAAATGTGCCCTCCCGTCTGGCAAATGGAAAAGAAGACTCAAAGACAACATGCTTTATTATCACAAACTAGAAGTGGTCTTT
>NW_027709750.1:0-5905 GCF_054177405.1 Leptonychotes weddellii | reverse complement strand
TTGGGGGATGTGGGTAACTGGGTGATGGGTATTAAAGAGGCACATGATGTTATATAATAAATACATAAATATAAGAAATGAGAAATCAAAAAACCATAATTAAAAATAGTCTATCTCTGGAGAGGAGGTAAGCTGGTGGCAGATTAGGAGACTAAGCTTGTGTCCGCCCTCTAACAAAGCTGGGTAGCTATCAAATCATTCTGCACACCTGAGAAGTCAATCAGAGCTCAGAGAGAACAAAACCTGCAAGTCTACAAGTAGAGAAGCAACTGCCTTTTGGAAGGTAGGAGGTGCAGAGGGTTGACTTGGGGGAGATATAGCTGTGGATACAGCGTGGGAAGGTTGACCATTTATGGAGGCTACTGCCAAATAGTGGAGGTCAAAATCTGAAATTTGAGAAGTTGGCTACCATGGGGGTCATGCCTAGTTTAAAGGTACTCAGGTGGTGAACAGGGCAGCATGCCAGGAGTGACAGTGTATTCCGAGGATCCCTGGGTTACAAGAAGAACTGGTGGTGACAACGTACTGCACTGTTTTCAGGGATAGGTGCGGGGTAGCCAACTAAGAACAGTGAGTCTAGTGTACTAGTGACATGCGGACAGACATATAGATCGATGGAACATAATGGAAAAACCCAGAAATAAAGACTTGTATTTATAAGTATTTTCAAATTGTCCTTTGAGAGTGCATGAGTTTTTTCCCCCAATCATGAATAAAGGAAAAATCACAGTAAAAAAAAAAAAAAAAAAAAAAGAACAGTGAGTCTATG
The DNA here is from genome assembly GCF_054177405.1 of Leptonychotes weddellii. Lineage (NCBI taxonomy): Eukaryota > Metazoa > Chordata > Mammalia > Carnivora > Phocidae > Leptonychotes > Leptonychotes weddellii. Next base: position 5,136 of record NW_027709750.1, on the reverse strand, counting down.
GGCTGGCTTTCTGGTCTGTGTCACCATAAACTGTGAACTGCTATGGGGTCCTGTGACCCCTTTCCAGGGACTGGCCAGAAAATGGCAAAAATGTGGTGAAACACTCTGTGGGAGGAACGCTGTGTGTCCACACTGTGGGAGTCTCTAAATTTGCAGTTTTGAGGGTGCCTGGGTGGCTCAGTTGGTTAAGCAGCTGCCTTCAGGTCAGGTCATGATCTCAGAGTCCTGCGATCTTGTCCCACACTGGGTTCCTGCTCAACAGAGAGTCTGATTCTTCCTCTTTCCATCCCCCACTTTTTCTCTCTCTCCCCTTCATCGCACTCATAAAAATAAATAAATAGATCTTTAAAAAATAAATAAAATAAATTTGGGAGTTTTGAAATAATCACCACCTGAGACAAAAATGCTCTGACATAGGCAGGGTGACTACTAGGCTCTATAGAAACTGTGGAGACAAGAGTGATTGCTCTTTTGTGAGGGCTCCCTTAAGAGTTTGGGGCATGAACTTTCAGGTCCAGGGCTAGAGAGTAGGGTGTTGCTTTATTCCTCCCACCCATTGTTTCTGAACTCCTTTGGGAGCAAAACAGGGCCACCTAGAGGAGGGGCAGCTGCTCACACCAAACCCTGTTGTATAGTGCAGATGCATTCCCAAGTGGAGGCCATAAAAACGAGGATGGACAAAGCAGCAGATCAAGTCAATGGTATAGAAGATAAAATTACAGAAAACAATGAAGCTGAAAAGAAGAAGGAAATAAAGGTGATGGACCGTGAAGGTAGACAGGGAAATCAGTTACTTATTAAAACATAATAATATTCTTATTATGGGGTCCCACAACACGAAGAGAGAGCAAAAGGAGCAGAATGTTTATTTGAACAAGTTATACTAGAAAACTTCCCTAATCTGGGGTAGGACTCAGACATCAAAATCTACCAAGCACTTAGAACTCAAATGAATTTCAATGAAAGCCTGCCATCACCGAGGCATATCATAGTCAATTCACAAAACACACAGACTAGGAAAGAATTCTGAGTTCAACAAGGGAAAAAAGGCCTTAACCTACAAGGGAAGACAGAAGAGGCTCACAGCAGATCTGTACACCAACACTTGGCAGGCCAGATGGGAGTGGCAGGAAATATTCAACTTGCTGAATGGGAAAAATATGCAGCCAAGAACTTTTTATCCAACAAGGCTGTCAGTCAGAATCCAAGGAGAGAGGAAGAGATTCTCAGACAAAAACAAAAGGAGTCTGTTACCACTAAACCAGCCCTGCAAGAAATATTGAATGGAACTCTTTGAGTGGGGAAAAAGAGCAAAGCAGCAAAGACTAGAAAGGACCAGATAACATCAGCAGAAACATAAACTCCACAGGGAACACAATGACATTATATTCATGTTTTTCTTTTTTTTAAATTTTTTTAAAGATTTTTTATTTATTCACTTGACAGAGAGAGAGAGAACAAGCAGGAAGAGTAGCAGACAGAAGGAGAGGGAGAATCAGGCTTCCCACGGAGCAGGGAGCCCGACATGGGGCTTGATCCCAGGACCCTGGGATCATGACCTGAGCTGAAGGCAGTCGCTTAATGACTGAGCCACCCAGGTGCCCCTATTCATGTCTTTCAAAAATCATTCTGTAACACCCAAAAAACAAAAATCTACTCACGAAATTGGTGGAAGACATGAACAGACATTTCTCCAAAGAAGACATAGAAATGGCCAACAGACACATGAGAAATTGCTCAACATCCCTCAAACTCACAGCAATAGAAATCAAAAGCACAATGAGATACCCCCTCTCACCAGTCAGAATGGCTAAAATGAACAACTCAGGAAACAACAGATGTTGGTGAGGATGTGGAGAAAGGGGAACCCTCTTACTCTGTTGGTAGGAATGCAAACTGGTGAAGTCCCTCTGAAGCAATGTGCAGTTTACCCAAAAAGTTAACAATAGAGCTGCCCTACACCCAGGAATTGCACTACTAGGTATTTATCCCAAAGGGTGTAAACATAGTGATTCAAAGGGGCATATGCATTCCAGTGTTTATAGCAGCAATGTCCACAATACCCAAAATATGGAAAGAGCACAGATGTCCATTGACAGATGAATGGATAAAGAAGATATGGAATGTATATACAATGGGATTTTAATCAGTCATCAAAAATAATTAAATCTTGCCTTTTGCAACAAGGTGGATGGAACTAGAGGGTATTATGCTAAGCAAAATAAGTCAGTCAGAGAAAGACAAATACTGTATGATTTCAGTCATATCTGGAATTTGGGAAACAAAACAGATGAACATAGTGGAGGGAATGGAAAAATAAAATAAGATGAATATTGAGAGGGAGACAAACCATAAGAGATGCTGAACCCTAGGAAACACATGGTAGGTTGCTGGAAGGGAGCAGCGGGGGTGGTGTAACTGTGGGATGGGCATCAAGGTGGGCACTTGATGTAATGAGCACTGGGTGTTACAAGGAACTGATGAAGCACTAAATTCTAACTTTGAAACTCATAAAAAAATAATCACTCTGAATGTGAATAGACTAAATGCTCCAAACAATAGTCATAGGTATGAGGATGGATAAAAAACCCAAGATCCACCCAAATTCTGCCTACAACAGACTCACTTTAGACCTAAAGTCACTTGAAGACAGCAAGTGAGGAGATGGAGAACAATTGATCATGCTAAAGGATGTCAAAAGACAGTTGGAGTAGGCATACTTAAATCCGATAAATTAGATTTTAAACCAAAGACTGTAAGAAGAGATGAAGAAGGATATTATATCATAATTAAAGTGCCTATCAATCAAAAACATTTAACAATTGTAAATATTTATTCCCCTAATTTGGGAGCATATAACTATATAAATCAATTAAAAATAAATATAAAGAAACTCATACACAATAATAGTAGGGGACTTTAACACCCCACTCATAGCAATGGCAAGATAATTTAAGCAGAAAATCAACAGGAAACGATGTCTTTGAATGACACACTGGACCACATGGACTGAACAGATTTATTCAGTACATTTCGTTTAAAGCAGCAGAAAACACATTACGTCTGAATGCACATGGAACATTCTCCAAAATAGATTACATACTGGGTCACAAATTAGTCCTCAACAAGTACAAAATGATTATGCTCATACCATGCATATTTTCAAACCACAATGCTATGACTCTTGAAGTCAACCACAAGAAAAAAATTGTAAAGACCACAAATACATGAAGTTAAAGAACATCCTACTACAGAATGAATGGGTTAAGCAGGAAATTATGGAAGAAATAAAAAGGAGGTAATCTACACCCAAAGCATACAAAACTACATGGAAAACCTTAAAAATCTAAAGATTTCTTATACTTCTCACTAAGGAACCATATACAACACAAAAGTCTGGAAACTGAACTCTTAGAGTTTATTAACCATTCAATTACACAGAAGAGCTAATTAGTAAATCCCTGAATATTCTCAGTGTTAAGCAATGGAGTTTAGGCAACAGAACACAATTTCAGGTTGCAGTTCTCCTCAAGTTCAATATTTGGATTTATCAGATCATTCCCCATGATCCTGAAGGATGAGCACAGCACGCATGTTCTGTCTCCAGATCTAGCAGTTTCCATCCACGAATGGATCCTGTGCACCAGGAACACTGGCCGCCAGCCACATCATCCAAAATGAACCTATATTCTCTGCACTGAGACACTGAGTAGTGCTAGTAATATTCCTGCAGTTCTTGTTCTCAGGGATTCTCCCTGATTTCCTGTTAGAAGCCCCCATGTCATTGTCGAGAGGCGCTTTGCTCTCTGTGTCACTTGTTGAGTGAGATTATCTAAATTGTCTCAGGTGGCAACCATCACTTACTGCAAAATAAAATAATAATTGTGTAATAATCAGTGGGCTTTCGACATAAAACAACTGGGTCCATAGGACCACTGGATCAGAGAAGGGAGGGAAATAAGGTTAGGATATTATGCAATAAAACAATGGATTTCAAGTCAGAACTTCAACATATAAAGCACAAGGAATTCATCACACTGCCTTTGCAACAAGAAAATGTGGGGGATATTGAAAAAAGAAGACATATTTCTTGGGCCCTCAGAAAGCTGAGTTCACAGAGGAAACCATCCACCAAACTACAGAGAGGCGCGTGCATCACAGACACTGCTGAGGTCTACATGCCTCGCACAGAAGCCACGGAATTCCTTATGAGTAAGTGTATTTCCAGGTGAGAGTACCATGTGGATCCCTGGGCTAAGGGAGAGATATTTCCCTCCACAATGGGGGTGAGCATCATCCTGAATTGAGAGCCTGAATAGAACAAAGTTCAGAGGAAGGTAGAATTCACCTATTTCTATTCTGCATCATTGCCTCAGCTTGTCATCTCATGTTATCTTCTCCTACATATGGACTGAGCGATGCATCATGGGCTCCCCTGGTCTAGTTCAATAGACTCAGAATGATTTACAGCTACCAACAGCGGTTTTCATTTTTTTCTAGTTACAGAAATTAAGACCTTAGCTGTCATGCATGTTTCCTCCTTATTTTTTTCTGTAAATATGTGTGTGTGTTTGTTTTCTTGCCTCTACTATTTCCTTGCCATGTATCAGAAGATGTATTGACTTTATATAATTATATTTAAAAATTCTTTTCTTAAAAAATATTCTTTTTTTGGGGTGCCTGGGTGGCTCAGTTGGTTAAGCGACTGCCTTCGGCTCAGGTCATGATCCTGGAGTCCCGGGATCGAGTCCCGCATCGGGCTCCCTGCTCGGCAGGGGGTCTGCTTCTCCCTTTGACCCTCCTCCCTCTCATGCTCTTTGTCTCTCATTCTCTCTCTCTCAAATAAATAAATAAAATCTTTAAAAAATATATTCTATTTATTTATTTGAGATAGAAATAAAGCACACAAGAGAGAGCACAATTGGGGGTCAAGGGAGAGGCAGACTCCCCACTGAGGAAGGAGCCTGACTCGGTGCTCCATCACAGGACCTCAGGATAATGGTCTGAGCCAAAGGCAGATGCTTAACCAACTGAGCCACCCAAGATTGAGGAGAAAAGTAAACATCACTCAAGAGCTTCTCTTCCTCTTCTGTAGAAGGGGTTTTTGGTTGTATGCAGGATACTTGTCTCATATAA
>NW_027709749.1:0-333 GCF_054177405.1 Leptonychotes weddellii | reverse complement strand
TCCAGCCTGTGTTCTTAATCATTATGCGAACTTCCAGGGGCAGGAATGGTGGGCGCGGGGCCAGTCAGATCAAGCAGGAGACAGGGAGGAATTCTGGAGGGAGACTCCTTAGGGAGGGTTTCCTAAAGAGTCTCGACTTGAACAAGAAGTTAGGCAGAAGGTGGTGGGAGGAAGAGAGAGAAGGCGGGTGAGTGGGGACACAGCCTGAGTCCTTGAGCCTCACTCTCTAGGGGTCTTGATGAAGGAGGGGGTGAGTGCTGAGATCCCAGCTGAACTTCCAAAGTGGCTGAAGAGAATCTAGGAACATCTGGGTCATGCTTGTCTTCCTGCGTG
>NW_027709748.1:0-333 GCF_054177405.1 Leptonychotes weddellii | reverse complement strand
TCTCTCTCTCTCTCTGTCCCTCTGCCCACACTGAGCACTCTCTCTCTAAAAAAAAGAAAAAGGGGCGCCTGGGTGGCTCAGTCGGTTAAGCGACTGCCTTCGGCTCAGGTCATGATCCCGGGGTCCTGGGATCAAGTCCCGCGTCGGGCTCCCCGCTCTGCAGGGAGCCTGCTTCTCCCTCTCCCACTCCCCCTGCTTGTGTTCCCTCTCTCGCTGTGTCTCTCTGTCAAATAAATAATAAAAATAAAATCTTTAAAAAAATAAAAAAATAAATAAAAAAAAAGAAAAAGGATGTCTGCCAACTTCACACTGTTCAGACTCAGACACTAGCAA
>NW_027709747.1:0-333 GCF_054177405.1 Leptonychotes weddellii | reverse complement strand
CCATCAATCTATGTTTCTGGATAAATAACCCAAGGAAGCATTATTATTCATAAACAGTAGGCATAAAAGGTGCTTCATTTGGTAGAGCAAATTTTCAAATGTGATAGTTTTCCATTCTTAGCAGCTGAAAAAAAGAAAGGAAATTGTGGCAAAATTTTTGTGTTAGGAATTTGAAAAACTACATTTCCTAAGTGATCAAAAGTTTGAGATAGAAATGACATAAAGACAATTTCAATTATAATATTGTGATACTTTGAATTGCTGTATATGATTAATATATAGTATTCCATTTACATTCAACAAAGAAATCTGAATTTATTATAACAGTTGCAA
>NW_027709746.1:0-333 GCF_054177405.1 Leptonychotes weddellii | reverse complement strand
GATGGCTGCATAATATTCCATTGTGTATATATACCACATCTTCTTTATCCATTCATCTTCGACTCCTTTTTTAAAAAAGATTTTACTTATTTATTTGAGAGAGAGAGAGAGCACGAGCAGTGGGGAGGGGCAGAAGGAGAGGGAGAAGCAGGCTTCCCGCCTAGCAGAGAGCCCCATGCCGGGCTCGATCCCAGGACCCTGAGATCATGACCTCAGCCCAAGGCAGATGCTTAATGGACTGAGTCACCCAGGCGCCCCCATGTGGCTGCTTTTGTCATGATATTTGCCCTACTGCAGCGATCTGGAGCCGCCTTATCTCCGAGTTGTGCGTGT
>NW_027709745.1:0-333 GCF_054177405.1 Leptonychotes weddellii | reverse complement strand
TCCCTGGATCGAGTCCCGCATCGGGCTCCCTGCTCGGCAGGGAGTCTGCTTCTCCCTCTGACCCTCCCCCTTCTCATGTGCTCTCTCTCATTCTCTCTCTCTCAAATAAATAAATAAAATCTTTAAAAAAAAAGAAAAGAAAAGAAAATGCTCGTGAGTTCTTGCCTCAGTTAGAGGTTAGCTGGCCTTTTAAAGAGATCTTCTGTAGTCTGAAAAGGAATCGTCATGGGATTTTCTGTAGCTAGAGTAGAAACAACGACAAGCCTTGAGTGTTTAAGAAAACTTTAAAATCCTTATTTGACAGTGAACTTAATTCCAGTTGATAAGACATAA
>NW_027709744.1:0-333 GCF_054177405.1 Leptonychotes weddellii | reverse complement strand
ATTTCCAGGCTTCCAAACCCAAAAGCAAGAATGAAAGGTTGAATGAAATAACAGAAACTCTGCTATTACATATGTGACTCAGGTTGGGTGATAACATAGAAATATTTTGTTGGTGATCATACAACCTTAGTTCGAAGGTGACTGAGAAAATAATAAATTGTAAGGATGGATGTTAATGGACTTTGTGACAAGTGTTAAATTGTTAGTATTTTAAACTAATCCATTTAATTAAAATGGAAAATTACATGCATGAACTTAAAGAACATAAAGCTTTGAATTACTTAGTTTAGAAGAGAGAATAAATTGTGGGTACTTTTCACATTTTTGACATCC
>NW_027709743.1:0-333 GCF_054177405.1 Leptonychotes weddellii | reverse complement strand
GCAGAGCCAGGTTGATACCCCTGAACTGCTGTAGCCAGGCCCACCACTGGAATGTAATTAACTGCCTTCTTTGAACTTTCCCATATCTGAATTTTATTCTGCAAAATGAAGTTAATCAAGAGTTCTCCCATCTGGGGCGCCTGGGTGGCTCAGTTGGTTAAGCGACTGCCTTCGGCTCAGGTCATGATCCTGGAGTCCCAGGATCGAGTCCCGCATCAGGCTCCCTGCTCGGCGGGGAGCCTGCTTCTCCCTCTGACCCTCCCCCCTCTCATGTGCTCTCTGTCTCTCTCATTCTCTCTGTCTCAAATAAATAAATAAAATCTTTAAAAAAAA
>NW_027709742.1:0-333 GCF_054177405.1 Leptonychotes weddellii | reverse complement strand
TCACTTATTTCTCTGATTCTGTTTTCATGAATTTTGAGTTGTTCTCCCTGGCCTCCTCTTTATCCTTCTTTTCTATGAATTGTCTTCCAGATCACTAATTTGTTCTTCTGTCTCGCTTACCCTACCTGTTAGATTATCTAGATTAGATTGGATCTTATTGATACCATTTTTAAGTTCTGCCAGTTCAGCTTTCATTTCTGCCTTTAGAGACTCTATGTTGCCCTTAATTGATTTCTCCATTCTAGCTATTGTCTTCACAACTGCTACCCTGAATTCCATTTCCGACATCTTGGTTATTTCTGTATCCATTTGTAAATCTGTGGCAGAAGTCAC
>NW_027709741.1:0-333 GCF_054177405.1 Leptonychotes weddellii | reverse complement strand
CTGGAATCCTATAAACTGCCAAGACTGAAACAGGAAGAAATTGACAACCTGAATAGGTCAATAACCAGTAATGAGATTGAAGCAGTGGTCAAAAACCTCCCAAAAAACAAGAGGTCAAGGTCTGATGGATTCCCTGGGGAATTTTACCAAATATTCAAAGAAGAAATAATACCTATTCTCCTGAAGCTTTTTGAAAAAAATAGAAACAGAAGGAAAGCTTCCAGACTCATTCTATGAGGCCAGCATTACCTTAATCCCCAAACCAGGCAAAGACCCCATCAAAAAGGAGAATTTCAGACCAATATACCTGATGAATATGGATTCCACAATCCT
>NW_027709740.1:0-333 GCF_054177405.1 Leptonychotes weddellii | reverse complement strand
TTTTTTCTTTCTGATTTGTACACACACTTTATGGATCTCAATCTTTTGTTAAATATTGCAGTCTCTTGCTAGTATTTTTATTTGGGGGGAAATTCATTCTATTACTTTGATGGCTTCGCGGCTTTGTGTCATCCTAAAATATATATTTTTTTTTCTTCTAATACTTTTGTCATATTATATTTTGAATCTTTAATCTGTTTTGCATATAGCATGAGTTAGGCATCTGTTACTTTTTTAATTCCTTATTCTATAAAACTGTAGAAGAGGAACTTAAACTTTTTTGCTGTTCTAATCCCTTTATTTTTACAGGTAAAATGGTTTACCTTCTTGATA
>NW_027709739.1:0-5905 GCF_054177405.1 Leptonychotes weddellii | reverse complement strand
AGTAGTTCTTTTTTTTTTTTAAAGATTTTATTTATTTATTCATGAGAGACAGAGAGAGAGGCAGAGGGAGAAGCAGGCTCCCCACTGAGCAGGGAGCCCGAAGCAGGGCTTGATCCCAGGACCATGGGATCATGACCCGAGCCGAAGGCAGACGCTTAACCATCTGAGCCACCTGGGCGCCCCAAGAAACTAGTAGTTCTAATAACCACTGTGGGGAAGGTGATTGGTGGATAGCAATAGGATGGAGACTGACTCTTCACTATATGCCCTTTTGAACCTTAAAAAAAATTTTAACCACATGCTTATAGTATTTATTTTTATTAGCTCTCTATATATGTACGTACATATATCCATACATGTATATATATATTCGTTTTACATACCTATAATGTATGTATGTATACTCTGTGAAATTGCTATTCATTCTCATTATTATAATTTTTTTTTCAAAAAGCAATCAGACCATATGAGACAATTTGGAAAAAAAGAGGAAGAAAAATAATTATTCCAAATCCTACAATAATCCTAAAACATCCACTTCGGATTGCCATTGAAAAATGAATTCTGGGGTGCCTGAGTGGCCCAGTTGGTTGAGCGTCTGACTCTTTTTTTTTTTTTTAAGATTTTATTTATTTTATTTGACAGAGCGAGATACAGTGGGAGAGAGAGCACAAGCAGGGGGAGCAGGAGAGGAAGAAGCAGACTCCCTGCTGAGCAGGGAGCCCGATGCGGGGCTCAATCCCAGGACCCCGGGATCATGACCTGAGCCGAAGGCAGACACTTAACCAACTGAGCCACCCAGGCGCCCCTGAGCGTCTGACTCTTGATTTCGGCTCAGGTCATGATCTCAGGGTGCTGAGATCAAGCACCATGCTGGGCTCCACGCTTGGCACAGAGTCTGCTCGTCCCTCTCCCTCTGCTCTTCCCCCTGCCCCATCCCGCTCTCTCTCTCTCTCTAAATAAATAAATAAATAAAACATTTTTTAAAAAAGGAAAATGAATTCTGGAGTAGATATTTTGTCGAACAAACAACCTGACTCTCCCTTGGAACCTCTTCTGTAAATAGGTATACCAAATACACATTTTATAGTAGGATATGCCTTTAGTTACTGCTCTTAGTGAAAGAATTTCCTCTACGTAATCTTCATGGTTATTCATTTTCTCCTCCCCATTTTGACAAGAGTAAAACTCACACAAAAAGGAGAAAAAACACCCCAGTCTCATCTCGAGCCTCACCTAAACTCTCCCCACACCTGCCCCTCCAGCCCCGCCACAGTTGGTACACATCGGTAGCATGCAGCAAGGGCAGTTAGGAAGAATAAAGGAAATAGAAATGCATGAGTAGAACAGCCAGAATTTCCCAATTGGTCGGATGTGGGGATAAGGAAGGTGTTAAAATAAGCCCAAAGATAATCAGGTTTCAAGTATAAACAGGAGGCTAAGAGATTTTAATTCCAAAAATTTGTGGATGCAGGTTGTTAGCTGCCTGATCTTCAGTAATATTCTTTACCCCCAGGCCTCAGTTTTCTCGTCTATAAAATGGGGATAATTTAGTGCTGAGTTCATTAGGTTATTGGACGGCTTAAGAGAGAGAGACTCCACGTAGAGCACTTAGCATAGTGCCTGAGTTTTCCACTTTTAATTATTAATGGTGATGCTATTTTTTTTTTTTAAGGTAGAGAACATAAAAAGAGGAGCAGAGATGGGAGATGTGAGGGAAGGTGATTTCCGTTCAGGCAAGCTAAGTTTGAAGTACCCGAGGGATGTGTACTCTGTGGTATTCAGAAGGCAGAGCCTTGGGCCTGGGTGGAAAGGGGCTCATCTGTGCCACAACAGGAGGTTCGAACCTGGCTCGGCTGCCGTGGCTTTGCATTCATCCTCTGACTCTGTTCCCTAGCTGGTCTCAAGGCTCAGATTGTCTGACCCTGTGAAAATGATCACCTGGAAGGACTTGTGGTTGCTTATCAGAGTGCACTGGGCTAACTGGAGAGTTCCTGTGTTTTTCCCACCTTGGGCATCGGGGTTGCTGTGTATGTCCATGTGGGTTGCTCGCTGCTCTAGGGCTTCTGCCCCGAGGCAGCCGCCACCAGACCATGAGCCCCTGGCTGCCTCCCAAGGGACCCACAGTGCTTCTGCCTTGGGAATGTTCGCCTGCTCCCTCAGGGGGGTGGCTTAGTGTTGAACAGGAGGAGCCTCTGTTGAAGTTAAATTCCACATGGTCAGTTTAAGTTCCTATTATAGGAACCATATCCTGGGGGTACTTAAATTTTTTTCTTTCTTATTGCAGATCATCAACGCTGTGGTGCTGCTGATTCTGTTGAGCGCCCTGGCTGACCCAGACCAGTACCACTTTTCAAGTTCTGAGCTGGGAGGCGACTTTGAGTTCATGGATGATGCCAGTAAGTCCATCAGATAGCAGCTGTAGATCTTTGGGTATTTTTCAAGGGCAAGGAATCCTGCTACCAGGTCTTCCTGTTAAATTACAAATATTGATTCATGGGCCCATTTCAACTGATACTTCCCTTCGTTTCCATCGTTACAAATCAGATCAACAAATATTTATGTGTTGCTCGTGCTCTGCCTTTGTTCTAAATGCAGGAGTCTAAATGAGATCTCTTTTCTTTTTCCTTTTTTTTTTTTTTTTTCCACCTTACATTAACTTTCCCATTTTTTATATTATTGCTTTGTCATAGTCTTTTTACCCTGGGCCTTTTGGCCTTTTTGAGAGGATGGGGAGTAAATGGCAGGAAGCAAGGTCAAAAGGATCACGCATATCTATCTCATTGTGTCTTCTTCTTCTTCTTTTTTTTTTTTTTTAAAGATTTTATTTATTTGAGAGAGAGAGAATGAAGGAGAGAGCATGAGGGTCAGAGGGAGAAGCAGACTCCCTACTGAGCCGGGAGCCCAATGTGGGACTCGATCCTGGGACTCCAGGATCATGACCTGAGCTGAAGGCAGTCGCTTAACCAACTGAGCCACCCAGGCGCCCCTCATTGTGTCTTCTATTATGTTTCTGTATTTACCTTTCTTGTAGGAGATGATCATTCTCTGTTCCAGAAACTGTTGCTCATTATTTGGTAGACTTGGGCCTTTTTCCAATAAGTAGAAACATACACAGGAATGTGGATGTGGGATACGCCAGAAGGAGGCAAGGCACCCAGCTCTAAGATCATAGACACCTGAACATTTCATAATTACAGTTGTGCGGTGTCCACACTGACTGAAAGGGTCAGTGTTGTGCATAATCCCAAACAAAAGATCATGCAAATTTAATTGTCATTGGCTTAATTGTCATTGGCTTTGGAGAACTGTAAATGCATTTTTAAAAAATGTTGGGGCAAAATGAGTAAGGTGGGGAGACAGTGACTCAAGATGCAGTTTTAGGGATAGACCGGGACCATTCGGAAGACCGTGAGGCTTGTGGGTTCTATTCTCAGGGTGAGAAAATCGCTGCTCAGTGATTTTTAGTAATTCAGCAGTTATGCACTGATGTGTGTTTTATGGAGATCCCTTTTGTTGCTAAGTGGAGGATGCATTTAGGAGACTGGTGTGTGAGCATAGAAGTCTGGAGACTAGTTGGGGGTGTTTCCCTGAGACCCAGGCTGCACTGAGGATGGGGAAGAGGGTGGGTTTTGGAGGTAGGATTGATAGACCTTGTTAGTGTGGGTGAGGAAGGAAAGGGAGGAATCAAAGATGATCCCTGCTTTCCAGCTTGAGCAAAAGACCCATCTTCAGTGGGGGGAGAGAGTCTGGGGTCAGGAGATGAACACGTGCCTGGGTGAGGGAGCTCGACTTCGCTTTAAGTGACTCAGCGCGGTTGTTAGGAGTCTAGGCTCTGAAGCAGAAGACCTTAGTTTGAATCCTGACCATGCCATGTATTAAATGTGTTCAGGTGGGGCTAGTTAGTTACCTTTGTGTGCCTTCCGTTCCCCCACTGAGAGGCAGGGCTGATCATAGGATCTGCCTTGTGGGATTATCATGGTGATTAAAACAGTTAGTACATGAAAAACGCTTAGAAGGGGTCTGGCCCATAGTAAGTGCTTGGTACATTTTGCTGTTTTACTAACCGTTCTTATTTAGGTATGTTCCAGCTAAAACACGAACTGTCTTAAAGTGGAGAGATTAAAAAGGTGGTTGGGTATGTGACTCTGTAACCCAGAACCCAGATGTCTGGGCTGATGTAAATTTGAGGACATCAGCCTAGAAATGGTATTTATGTTAAGGACATAGTGAAGGGAAAAGGAAAGGGCTCCCAGATTGAGCCCTATAGGTACCCCAACAGTAGAGGTCAGAACAGGAGCCTGAGAGCAACTGGTAGTGAAGTAAACAGAAAATCAGGAGATGCTTTCTTTTCTTTTTTTTTTTTTATTAAAGATTTATTTATCAATTTTAGAGAGAGAAAGAGCACAGGTGGGGGGAGGGGCAGAGGGAGAGGAACAAGCAGACTCCATGCTGAGCGTGGAGCCCGACGCAGGGCTCAATCTCATGGCCCTGAGATCATGACCTGAGCCAAAACCAAGAGTTGGACACCCAACCTACTGAGCCACCCAGGCGCCCCCAGGAGATGCTTTCTATCTGTCGCTTGCCACCACCATAGCTTTGTAATATGTACTAAGCAGTCAGGACATTATATTCTCCTGGGATGTGGGACCTTGTCAGACTGAGACGGGACTTCTGCTATAACATCGCTCCTTCTCTCGATTTTGAATAACCCTGTTACTCTTATGGATTCTTTCAGAAAGGATAATGAGTTCCATTAATATTAAATTAATATCTCTGCCTTCCTTCCCCTGAGCTAAAAGACTATGTAAGCTATAGATATAATGTTTGATTGACATTTAAAAACAAATTATCTTTCATTGTTTCCAGTAGCAGGATTCCATTTCTAAGGTAACTGAGGTTAGAAAAAGAAGTTTTAAATAATACAGCTATAGTTCTCTCAGAATCAAATAGTAACACTATATGCCTTGATCTAATTGCCAGAGATTAAGCTGGGTAATGAGTCTCTGACAGTATCGGCTTAATTTAGCTAACTTCAAAGTCTTGCTGGTACTTAAGAGTTTAAAATAGTAATCGTTCTCTAATGTCCTGGATATTAATTCCAGTGCATTTGAGGTTTCTCTCATATCTCATATATTTGAAAGAAATGAATGAAGAGTTTGTAATTATGGTTAGGACTGTCTATCAGTCATTTAAATCACATGTTATAAAAAGGTACAGAGGAGTGGATAGTCGCTTGAGTGAGTCTTTTTTTAACTTCTTTTCGCTTACATTTCCTTTTCACATGCTTTGATCTCCTTTTTTTTTTTTTTAAAGATTTTATTTATTTATTTGAGACAGAGAGAGAACACATGAGAGGGGATAGGGTCAGAGGACGAAGCAGACTCCCTGCCGAGCAGGGAGCCCGATGTGGGACTCGATCCCGGGACTCCAGGATCATGACCTGAGCCGAAGGCAGTCGCTTAACCAACTGAGCCACCCAGGCGCCCTTGATCTCCTTTTTTAAAAAAGGTGTTATTTATTTATTTGAGAGAGAGAGCATGAGCAGGGGGAGAGAGGCAGAGGGAGAGGGAGAAGGAGACTCCCAGCTGAGACTCCCTGGGATCATGACCTGAGCCGAAGGCAGATGCTTAACTGACTGAGCCACCCAAGTGCCCCCCCCCCCTTTTTGTGGGGCTTGAACTCACGACCCTGAAATCAAGACCTGAGCTGAGATCAAGAGTCAGATGCTTAACCCACTAAGCCACCCAGGTGCTCCTGATCTCCTTTTCTAAAACAAATTTATAGGTCAAAGTTCATTGCGTTTGACAAGCCTTTCTGTATTTAACTCACATATGGATAGAATTAAATAATCTTTGAAATGGGTACAATCAATTGCTTTAAATAGCAATTTTAAGTTGATATC
>NW_027709738.1:0-14433 GCF_054177405.1 Leptonychotes weddellii | reverse complement strand
TAAAAAAAAAGATGTCCTGTCTCTCCAAATGTGCAGTCTCTGTGACATTTCTCCTGCTCCTCATCTGCCTTTCTTGGCTTCTGGGGAGGAGCATTGGCCACAGAGCAGGATGAAGTGTTTGCACGGGAACTCAGTGCAGCCAAGCCCATAGAAATATTGCATCGCTTTAAATTTTCATAAACTGTAATCCATAATGGCTCCCGAAGCACCAACTATTTTCTCTCCACTACATATCATGCATTTTTAACCATCTATAATTACACAATTAAACAGTAGGCCATTAGGGCTCACAGGAGTCATTAACTCAAAATGTTTCGACTTCTTTAACCTGACGCCAGGGATAGGTCTTGCCTGAGGGGGGGGGGGGTGGGTCTGCTTACCTAGGTGTCAAAGAAGGAGAGCCCCCACTCTCAGTCCACTGTTTCTCAAAGGAGTCAGGCTCCTAACTGAACTTGGACATCAAAGTAGGGAGTAAGAAAGCGCCAGCCTGGGAAATAAGGAAGAGGTCTCAGGCCAGGAGGAGATAGGGTGAACTGGGTGTCTCTCCTCCATCCCATCAGCCTTACCAATGAATATTCTCCTGGTGAAAAAGCACCAAAGGGGTCCCTCTTTGGTACACTCAGTATGCTATGACTTCTTCACTCTTTTCATAAAAAGCCTTTAGTCTTGAGCATGTTGTTTCTATGATTCAAACCTGCATGAGTGTGTAACACATCCCATAGGTCAGATGTGTGTTAACATAAGGATAAGGGACTGAAGCAGTGACATGTGACACCAGTGTTGAATGGTGTGCTCTGAGAATAACACAACATTTTATATTGGGATCAAAAATTCTGTGGTGGCATTTTTGATACATTTATTCACTAACCTTTCCTTCACCTAAAACTGCTGTGAAATCTTCTCTCTAAAAAGTTTCTCCCACACACCACATTTTCCCTAAAAGGTCAACCCCTTACCCCTGCACCTTCACATACAAGATGTTGAGAAAGAGAATATATTTCATGTCATTGTGCATCTCTGCTTGCCAATAGCATTAAGAAGAGCATGGTTTGCAGTGAAGATTTGTTGAATAATAATGATCACACTATAAATGTACCTTTCTTTGCAAGTTTTAAAAAGCATTTTGAATCTTAAGATTTATAAACAACAAAAATAAAGGCATTAATTTTACAGTGGCATTTGTGTTAGTTTGGATGAAGGGAACTAGAAAATAAGCATATTGTATTTTTGGCAGATTCAGAAAAATGCATTGTTAAATTGGGGTTTGGCAAATATTAAGAGATGGAGATCAGCTTGTGGGTCCTTTTTTTTGTGTTTTTGTGTATTGTCTTCAGGCCCTATTTTTCCCCAATCTTTCTGATATTTCACTGCAGTTTTTGCATTGGCATTCATATTTTTGGAGGGAAAAAAACCTGTCAATTAGAATTGGAAGGAGAAATCAAAATTTGATATTATGAGGTATAAAGGGGGATTGTACAATAAACAATTGCTTGATAAAAGGAGTCTTTGCTTAAGTAAAAAATGAATCCTGGGGTTCCTTTAAATATAAAATGAAGGCTTTTGAAATACACTGGTACACTGTATTTTTACACCCTATCGTGTGGCATCTTCTTAAGTGCTCTGGTCACCCACATTATGCATGGAACCCCTTCCTTTCTGCTTCTGCTCTTGCTCCTGATTCTAGGACAGTCTGCCCCTTCTTCTTTCACAGCCCAAGCTCTTTTAATGCATGGCCTAATTCAAGTTCTGTCTGTCAGTGAAATTGGCTAATTTTCCAATCCCACCTTTTCTCTTCCTCCTTTGAAATGCTTTCTGTATATATCCTCATCATTCCTGGACTCTCTTCCAATGCTGTAATGCCCTTTTGGACTCTAATTCTTACATGTCTGTTTGCTTTGTCTCTACAATGATCAGTTCTTTAAGAGTAGTTAGCATGCTTCAGGGTATTCAATAAATGCTTGTTAGCTGATTTTTTATGGGTATGCCATTAGTTTCATTTTAAAAATGCAAAAAAAAAAAATATCAAATGCTTGTTTAGAGCTGTAAAGAAGGGGTTGAGAGGGCGCCTGGGTGGCTCAGTTGTTAAGCGTCTGCCTTCGGCTCAGGTCATGATCCCAGGGTCCTGGGATCGAGTCCCACATCAGGCTCCCTGCTCCACGGGAAGCCTGCTCTCCCTCTCCCACTCCCGCTGCTTGTGTTTCTGCTCTCGCTATCTCTGTCTCTGTCAAATAAATAAATAAGTAAAATCTTTAAAAAAAAAAAAGGGTTGAGAAACATTTTCTGTAAAGGGTAAGATAGGAAGTATTTCAGGCTTTGCAGACCAGATGGTTGGTCTCTGCTGCAACTCTCTTGCTCTGCCAGTGTAGCATGAAAACAGCTGTAGACAACAGGTAAGCCCGTGGGTGTGGCTGTGTTCCAGTAACATTTTATTTACAAAACAGGCAGCAGGTGAGATTTTTGCGAGGCCTAGGGGCATAGGAAAACCTCTCTTATGGAGTACACCATTAACCTTAGAGTGACTAACTTAGGACAGTGTAAATCCTATGGGACACACATCACATTTACCAATCCAAGGAGAAAATATCATGTCAGAGTTTCCCTGACAGGTTTCCAAAACATCCCCGGTAATGTTTTAATGGTTACTCAGAATATGATAACCAAGTGATTACTTTGGTGGTTGTTGTTTGTTTAAAAGTAATATTTATTCTGGGCACCCTTATACAGCACTGTCAGGAGTATAAATTGTTCCAAAATATCTGAAAGCACTTTGACATGTCATAAGTACATTCATAGTCTTGTATCTATCAATTCTCGTTTGGAAAGTAGACTGAAGAAATCATTACCCACTGAAGATCTACACTGTGCCAGGTGCTGTGCTAGGTGTTGGGTCACGATGGAAGTGAACAAAGATTGAGTTATAGGCTGTCAATTACAGCATTGTTTATCACGATGAATAATAAGTAAATTCTACACTCAGCAATGATGAGCAATTAAACTCTGCTATACCTATATGATAGAATACTTTGCAACAATTAAAAATGATATTGTAGAATAATTTTAATTACCTGGAAAGATACTCAAATGTAATAAAGAAACCGAAGATAAATTTTTTTTAATTATGCAAAATCAAAATAAAGCATGGCCCCCATAAAAAGAAGTTTAGTTGACTTTCTACTGGGCAAAACCACAAAATCTTATTCCAGTAAAATTGCTGCTGAGTTGGCTGAGAAATTGTAAATACTCATGTTTATGCACATTCAAATATTAAAATCTTTCTCCATCAACTAGCATGTTGCATAGAATTGAATCTTTTTCATTTCGTTTTGACTTAGTAAGGGTTAACCGGAAAATCCTGTTTCAACCCTTCTCAATCTCCCAATCTCCTTTGCTGCTGTGGCACGTCCAGTCTTATGAATATAATTGAATCTCCCTTTGATGATTCAGTGTGTTGTAGGACCTGAGGGCTATAATGCTGACCATCAGTTATCATTGTATAGGACAAAAGATACAGATGTGGAAGATACAGAATATTGAGCTGAATGTGAAATGATTCCAGGATAGCCTCTGGAAATTGCTTTGCTGAATAAATCCCTGATGTCACTGAGTTTTTGTTGTGTGTCTTTTTTCTTCTAAATGCATGCTTAGTTCAGGGAAAGAAAAAAAGTAGTAATCTAGAGATTTGAACTTTCTAGTTACTAAAAACCTGGTTATTCCAGATTATCATGCCATGTCTTCCATCTCCTTTTTTTTTTTTTTAAGATTTTATTTATTTATTTGAGAGAGAGAATGAGAGAGAGAGAGCACATGAGAGGGGGGAGGATCAGAGGGAGAAGCAGACCCCCTGCTAAGCAAGGAGCCCGATATGGGACTCGATCCCAGGACTCCAGGATCATGACCTGAGCCGAAGGCAGATGCTTAACCAACTGAGCCACCCAGGTGCCCTTCCATCTCCTTTTTATCTTAAATCAAATATGAAAAGCCTGCTGTTTCTATTCTATCACCTCTGGGCACTAGGTGTTTATCTAATTTTGACTGGGCCAGAATGGGACTGTCTCTTGGGTCAAGAGACCAAAAGATTCCCTAGTGTTTTCATTGGCCCAAGTCCTTACCAGGTGAAACCAGGTTGAAGAGAACAGTAAATATGTTTAGGGGGAAGAGAAGTTATGAAAAGGCAGTCTGTGATCAAAATGCAATCTAAATTTGTACATCTGTGTTCAAGAAGGAATTGTTATTTTATAGTTTTCTGCCTTTGTCTGGTTTAGTTATTGGGGTGATGAGTTTGGAGTAGGAGAGTGAGCAGATGAGGGGCTTATCTCACTTCCTCTGTCTTGGTGAGGTAGGCACGTTCCTGTCTGCCTCTCATACAGTTTTGAGCCTCCTCAGCTGTAAGGATTGTCACCTTCATCCCAACTCACCACCCAGCAGCAGCGATCCTCGAGGAGTTGCCCTACCCCAAGCTGGCTCTTACAAGAACCATAAAACTGAAGGTTCCAGAGTGCTGCAAAATGCAGTTAAAAATCTGAGCTGATGTTCAGGCTCCAGCTTCCCAACTCGTGTATGGCAGCTAGAAAGTACCGAGACACTGAGTGCCCGTTGGCCCTCAGGGCACCAGGTGGATTCACGTCCCTGCCTTAAGCCTTCTCTTCCATTTATGCCAATGTCGAATGCTCATATCTTCATTTTCTGTATGTGTCATGACTTGAAAAGTCAAGAGGCACTGATCACATTTCCCAAAAGGTGATCCAAGGACATTTCCTGCTGCAAAATAAAATATCTGATGAAGTTCAGCGTCAAATATATGTGGCGGTCAGTGCCGTCTAGTCTAGGATAGCCTTCTTGTTTTACAGCTGAGGAGACTGAGCCCAAGACTGCATACTTAGTGACAGAGCTGGGGCCGGCATGTTGGTCTCCTGTTTTACTTTTCAGTCTTCCTTTGTCTGCACAGCAGCAGAAGAGATTGGGAGAAAACCATGAGCATCTCAGACATCAAAGCATCATGCAAAGTTGGCAAGAGTGCACAGTCTGAAAGTCAGGAGACCTGGGTTCATGTTCTGTTTGTGACTCGTGGACAAGTCACTCTATTCTGCTTTTCACTTCACCGATGAAGATGTTGAGAATCTTTGTTCAATGTGCAAAAGCTTGTCCGGAGTAACAGAAGCTAAAAAGAAATAACATGCAGGGCGCCTGGGTGGCTCAGATGGTTAAGCATCTGCCTTCGGCTCAGGTCATGATCCCAGGGTCCTGGGATCAAGTCCCGCATCGGGCTCCCTGATAGGCGGGGAGCCTGCTTCTCCCTCTGCCTCTGTGTCTCTCTCTCTCTCTCTCTGACTCTCATGAATAAATAAATAAAATATTAAAAAAAAAAGAAATAACATGCATGAATTTTAATAGCTGGTTAGTGGCAAAGCTGAGCCTCCAACGGAGCTGTCTTCCCTCCAGCATCCCCTCCCCTCATGTTTTCTACACCACTGCATTTCCAAGGGCACAATTACATTTGGAGAAAACATTTTGTCCCATCATCAGGGCTTGTTTTTGTGTTGGCAGGAAACAAAATGCTAGCAGCAGTAAGTAGTGAGAAGTTTCTTTTTCTAGCTTTTACCAGAAGGAATTCTTTCTCAAGAGTCACCATCTGGAATGTGTGAAGTTGTGAAATGCCCTTTCATCACCACATGCATCCACGCTTCTGGAACAGGGTCAGCGAGCAAATTCCTTGCACGGAGAAGGAAGGATCAGCCTAAAAACACATGTCTCTCTGCTTCTCTTTTTCTGGTCCGACAAGAAGAAGAAACATCCATGTTAATTCCAGTTGGATTTAGCTCACGCACATTAATCCTAAAACCCTAAGATAGGATGATTCTATAAATTTGAGGAATGGAGTGGCTGTCAGTATATGTTCAGGCAACTGTGTTGGTAATTGCTGTTATATCATACTGCCTTTCCCAAGCATTACAAGTATGCCTGTAGCTTTACAAATGTATGAATGGGATTCGCTGCTCTCCGTTTTCTTTTCTTGTTGAAATCCACTGACTTGAACTGCTTTTCTAAAATAAGATTCCCCAAACCACTAGTACCACATCTGTGACTAGCTGTTTAAATATGTAGACTGCTGTTTGTCTACCTGATCGTCATTCTTCCTTTTCTTCTCCTTATTAACAAGATTTCTGTATTATGGAGGATGGCTGTGAATGCAACTTTTAAAAACTACATTTCCCAGGCTCCTTTGCAGAAAGAGGTAGACAGTGGGATGTAGGGTGGAATTTGTTCCTGGAACTTGCAAGAATCCTCTTTAATGGGGCTTACTCAGCTGACGGCTACCCTTTTGCTTTCTCCACTTCCTTTGCTCTTCCTGCTTCCTTTTTGTGAACCTGATGGCTGTAGCACCTACAGTCATCCTGTGACCATGACTGACCTCAAGGGTGGAAGCAGTTACACTCTAAGGATGACAGAGCAGACCAACAGTTAGTATAAACTTGAGGCACTATCATCCAAGTAGTTCTGGGAGCTTTGGACTGTCCACCTCTAGTCTTCTTTTAAGGGAGTGCAAAATAATCCCGTAATTTTGTAAGCCACTGTTAACTTGAGTTTGTTACTGAACACTTCCTAATTGAAACAATAACCATGTAGGTAGAAGATTAAATTTGAATTTACAGTAAACAATTTTTTTCTTTTCCATTATGTAGGATTAATCATCTTGTGGTTATTTAAAAAAATGTAATTTAGTGCTCGCTTCAGCAGCACATATACTAAAAAAAATTCCATGCTTTGGATTACACAGTATGGAGAATATATAGAGGTTAAGGAAATAAAACACCAAGTGGATTTTCTAAATTACATGCATGGAATCTATTTTTTATATAGAGTTTTATCAGTATTAATAAATACACAAAATTGTGTAAATACCACAATTGGGAAATTAAAAAATTCTCTCAACCCAAAAATGCTTCCTTCTGCTATTCTGTAGTCATTTCTTGTATTGGTTTTTTCTTTTTCTTTTTTTTTTTCATTCTATTCTCTTTCACTGATCTACATGTCTATCCCATTGCCAAAACCACACTGTCTTGTTTACTGTAGCATTATAGTAACTCAAACTCAGGCAGCCTGAATTGTCCAAAGTTATCATTTTCAAAAAAAATTATCTAATCTCATTCCTTTGCCTTTCCATATAAATCTTAGACTCACCCTGTTGATATCTATTTCATTTTTTGGAGCTACTCTAAATGATACTGTTCTTTAAGTGTCAGTTTCCAGTTGTTTATTGCTAATGTACAGAAACACAACTGATTTTTGTAGATTGATCTTGTATCTGCAACTTTGTACTTATTAGTTCTAAAGAATTTTTTTTTTGGTAGACCTAGGATTTTCTTTCTTTTTTTTTTTTTTGTTTAAGATTTTATTTATTTATTTGAAAGAGAGAGAGAGAGAGAGTTAGGGAGAAAGAATCTGAAGAAGACTCCACACTGAGTACAGAGCCTGACGCGGGGCTCAATCCTACAACCGCAAGATTATGACCTGAGCCGAAAGGAATAGTCAGATGCTTAACTGATTGAGCCACCCAGGTGCCACCCCCCCACCCCCACACCTTTTAGGATTGTCTATCTAGATCATCAGGTTGTTTGAACTGAGACAGTTTTATTTCTTTTTTGGTAATTTGGATACCTTTTGATTCTTTTTTCTTGCCTAATTTTTTGGCAAAGACTTCCAATATGATGTTTAATGATAGTGTTGAGAACAGTTTTTCTCATTCACAGTCTTAGGAGGAAGCATTCAGTTTTACACTAAGTATATTAGCTGTAGGTTTCTTGTAGAAGTTCCCTTCTATTCATAATTTACTAAGAACTTCTATCATTGATGAATATTGAATTTTTTTCAAATGTCTTTTTTGCATCTTTTGAGATGATCATGTTTTTAGTTTGTTAACACTGTGAATTACTTTGATAAATTTTTGAATGTTAAACCAGTCTTACATTCCTTTGATGAACTCCACTGATTGGAATGTACTATCCTTTTTATATATTGCTGGAATATATTTGCTAATATTTTGTTGAGAAATTTTACATCTATGTTCAAGAGCACACTGTTTAATAATTTTTTGTCTTTGTTTTGGGTACTAGGGGTAAAGCTGTCCTCATTTAATGAGTCAGGAAATGTTTGCTCTTCTTTTATTTTCTGGAAGAGATTGTATAAAAATTAAGGGTTCCTTCCTTAGGTGTTTGGTATTATTCACCAGTGTAACCATCTCAGCCAAGAGTTTTCTTTTTTGGAAGGTGTTTAATGACAAATTCAATTTCTTTAAGAGAGATGACTACTCAGGTTGTCTATTTCTCCTTGAGTGAGTTTTGGTAGTTTGTATCATTCAAGAAATTGGTTTATCTCATCAAAGTGGTTGAGTTTTTTGGTATAGAGTTGTTTATGGTATTCCTTTATAATTTTTTAATGTCTGAGATCTGTAGGGCTGTTCACTCTTTCGACTCTTTTGCTCCTTATATTGTTAAATTGTATCTTCTTTCCTTTTTTTCTTGGACATCAAGACCAAGAAGATTGATCAATTTTATTGACTTTACTTTGTTTTTCCTTATGATTTTCTATTTTCAATTTTATGATCTGTTCTGTATTATTTAATTCTTTCACCTATAAGTTCAGTTTGCTTTTCCTTTTATTTTCTTATGGTGGAAGCTTAGATGATTGATTAGGGAACTTCTTTTCTTTTCTTTTTTTTTTTTTAAAGATTCTATTTATTTATTTGAGAGAGAGAGAATGAGAGAGAGCAAGCACATGAGAGGGGGGAGGATCAGAGGGAGAAGCAGACTCCCTGCCGAGCAGGGAGCCCGATGCGGGACTCGATCCCGGGACTCCAGGATCACGACCTGAGCTGAAGGCAGTCGCTTAACCAACTGAGCCACCCAGGCGCCCGGGAACTTCTTTTCTAATGTAAGTGCGTAATGCTATGAATTTCTCTCTAGCAACCTGTATATGTTCAAGTTCAATGTTCAATGATATGAATGTTAGATATTTGGATATTGTTCCATTGGTCTCTGTATATTATTTTTGTCCTTGTTGTTTAGTTAAAATAGTTTCTACTAATCTATCTTCAAGTTCTCAGATTCCTTCTTCTGCCATCTCTATTCTGCTATTAAGCCTGTACAGTGAATTTTAATTTTAATTTATTGCATCTTTAATTTCTAAAATGTCTTTTTGGGTCATTATATAATTTTTTTTTCTTCACTGAAAATTCTAGCTTTTCGGGGCGCCTGGGTGGCTCAGTCGTTAAGCGTCTGCCTTCGGCTCAGGTCATGATCCCAGGGTCCTGGGATCGAGCCCTGCATCGGGCTCCCTGCTCAGTGGGAAGCCTGCTTCTCCCTCTCCCACTCCCCCTGCTTGTGTTCCCTCTCTCGCTGTGTCTCTCTCTGTCAAATAAATAAATAAAATCTAAAAAAAGAAAATTCTAGCTTTTCATTCATCTCAAGAGTGCTTGTTCTTTAAAATAAATAAAAAAAGCTTAATATAAGAAAAAAGTGTCCTTATTTTGTGGAGCATGATTATAAGAGATGCTTTAAATTCTTTGGTTGATAATTTTAACAGCATAATTTTAGGAGTGCTTTCTATTCATTTTTCCTCCCTTGAGAGTTAGATTTTTCTCATTTTTGTATGCTGAATAATTTTGGTTTATATTGGGCATTTTGATTAGTACATTATAAGACTTTGTGTTCTGTTAAAATCTTTTGATAAATGTTTGATTCTTTTTGTTTTAGTAAGCAGTCAACCTGACTAGACTAACATGAGTCCCCTCTTTCCTCTTGCTGTGGCACTAGCAGCTCTCAGAGCCTTTGTAGTACTCTTCAGACCAAGCGCCAGGCTGGCATCCATCTGGGACTTGGGTAGTTAGACTTGGGCAGTAGTCTATATTCTAGTTTATCAAAGCTCTTCCTTGATATGCGGCTTCAGGCCAGTTCCAAATATGTGTATCTTGGGAGTGAGCCAAGGACTTTATACTGGGTATAATAGCTATACATTTTCTTCACCTTCTTCCTCTCTGTGATTTTCCCAACACTTTCTAGCTCTCAGGGTGTCCCTTTCCCTGGTTCTGACCACAAAGCTGGATTTTAACCTATCTGCACTGTTGCATGCTTTCCACAAATGGGTCAACCTTTGTTACAAAATAGGAAGAAAAAAAAAATAATGGGGAATCTCTTTACACTTCCTCCGATCATGAAGACACACTTTTCAGAGGGGTCACAGAGATTTTCTCTCGGAATTTTAAGTATGTGAATGCTTGCTGCCCTGGCAGAAGTGCGTCTTCATCATCAGCAATCTACTTAGTATGTGGCTGGGAAATGAATAAGAAAGGAAAGGGATGGGAAGAGGAGGAAGAGGAAGAGAGGGGAGGGATTTTTATATATACTTGCTGACTCATGTCCTCCTCCTTTGTCTTCTGGGCAAAAAGTGATGGTTTCTCTTGGATATTTTTCTGCTCATGCTTGCTCTACAGTTTGAGAATTTGGTCTGTCTTCAAGTCTAGGCCAGAAAATCTAGAAGGAAAAAAGAAACAAGAAATTCATTGCCTTATGAGTCATCCTTTGAGTTCTGACCCTTCCCAATCCCCCTGCTCTTTCTTAACTTTTCAGAGTTCTCAAGTACATGCTATATGTGTTCTATTCAGTTTTTTTTTTCGTTGTGATCAGTGGGAGATATATATATATATATCCTGTGCTAACTGCATCTTAGAATTAGAAGCCTTAGCTGGGTTTTTAAGTAAGTATTTGGAAGCTTCTGTCAGTTTTATAATGATTCTTAAAATGCTGCAGACCTAATGGTTTTTGAACATGACTTGATAGTTTAATTTTTAAGCATATTTAATTTTTTTCACAAGCAAAAATTTGCATTTGAAATACCATTGATTGCTATATTGGCTTGCCATTGGAATGTTTTTAACCATGAACTGCTTGTGGGCATGGACATTGTTTAGTTGGCATCATATCCCATTTTGTAGAGCAATCCTGGCTCACAGTTGCTCAATAAATATTCACCAGTGAATTAAAAATGACACTTAATGTGCCATAATTCAGAACCTAATGATCTGGAATGAGTAGAATGTTGGGATTCTTGAAAAACAAAATTCTATTGTAAAAGTGCCTGTTAATAATAATTAATGACATCATCTTTCCAAGAAAAAAATTGCTTAATACCCCTAATATATTTCACTGAATTGAAGACTTCAGTTGAAAGTTTGACAATGTTGTTGGTTTGTGACTAAGTGGAAAATGTACAGACCTGTATCACTGGGATGGACTTGAACAAACATCCCATTTCTACACCAGTTGTGCCTATTAGCTAGAGGAGTACCTATCAATGAATGAACACACCTGAAAGAAGGTGGTTCCTCAAACTTGAGCATTCAGATCACATGGAGGA
Organism: Leptonychotes weddellii; assembly: GCF_054177405.1. Taxonomy (NCBI): domain Eukaryota; kingdom Metazoa; phylum Chordata; class Mammalia; order Carnivora; family Phocidae; genus Leptonychotes; species Leptonychotes weddellii. Next base: position 3,024 of record NW_027709738.1, on the reverse strand, counting down.
CTTGTCAAACACAGATTGCCAGGGCCTACCCCAGAATTTCTGATTCAGTGGTTCTGGGGTGGTGTCCAATAATTTGCATTTGTAACAAGTTCCCACATTATGCTGATGCTCCTGGTCCAGGAACCACACTGTTCTAAAGATGATATTTAGCTGGCACATCTCCCTTAGTGAAACCAGGCTGATAATTTATACCAAATATGTTTGCTTCACTTGTCATTCTAGACACAGATTCACTTTTGTAAATGAGAGTCTTGTTAAATCCGTAATGTCATATTCATATGGAGGGTAGATTCAGGAAAAAGCATGAGCTATGGATTCAGACAGATTTTTGTTCAAATCCTGGAACCTGCTTTTACTAGTAATGTGTTCTTTGAATCTTTACTTCAAACCTTTCAGTCTTGTGTTCCTCATATATTTTAACTATAAAATGGAAATAGTAGTGTTTCTATTTTGTAGGGCTATCATAAGGATTCAGTGAAGGAACATCTTAGTCCAGGAAGTGTGGAGTCCTTGTCAATGCCCGACATTGGGCTGAACCCAGGGGATAGATGGTGTTTTCAAGTTGTTTACAGTTAGGCACATGGTGGGAGTTCATGGTGAGGTGGGAGTGTGGGGGCTCCTATGCTAGTCTAGAGAGGTCAGGCAGTGCTCCCTAGATATGGTGAAATGAGAGGGGAGAATAAAGGAAGGCAGGAGGGAGAAAGATGAGGGGAATTAGAAGAGTCTTGTGAACATAAAAGCACAGCAAATATCTGAAGCAAGAGAGAACATGGACATGTAAGAAAGGGCCCAGCCCAGAGTAACAAAACGACAGCTAACCTGTACTGAGCACTTACAAACCATGCTCTGCAATTGTACTACTTCACGAGATGCATAGAACACTCTGTGAATGAACTTATGAATGGCAGAGGTGAGATCTGAAACAATCTGACTCTGAGCCTCTGCTTTTATCCATTGTGCTATTCCTTCTTTATATAGGAGGCTCCCAGGAAATGTTAATTCTCTTCCTTTCTTTCCCTTTCAAAGCATATGGTGTCCTGGAATATATTAATATTTCTTGCTGAATTTCAGAAGTCAACTAGTATATCATTAAGATCATTGGCAAGAGGGTTGGATTTTATTTTCTGCCTAAGAACACTGAGAAAGAATAATAAGCCTCCTATGGTTCTGTACTCAGAGCATCTCAGCAAATCAGAGGACTGCCCAGCCTCATGAATTTTCTCTGACTTCTGTTAAGTAGAATTTGACTGGCAAGGATAATATAAAGAGTGGTAGCTTCTTCTATAGGCATTCCACCAATCCTGGTACATGGGGCCACTGTAATTTGATTATAGGTCTTCTTGCTCTTTTAAAAAAGCATTTTAATAGCTTTTTTTTTTTTAAGTGAAGTTGAGTTGGCATACAGTACTATGGCTCTGTTTGCTAAGATGTACTTTTCATTTCTGTGAGTTACTTATTTTGTAACTGAAAGTTTGTAACCTCTTAATATCTTTCACCTATTTTTCCCATCTCCCACCCCCTCCCCTCTGGCAACCACCAGTGTGTTCTCTATATTTATGAGCCTGTTTCTGGTTTTTTGTTTCCTTTTGTTTTGTTTCTTCATTTGTTTTGTTTTTTTTCTTTCTTAGATTCCACATATTAAGTGAAATCACATGATATTTGTCTTTCTTGGTCTGATTTATTTCACTTAGCATGATATACTCTCGGTCCATCCATGTTGTCACAAATGGCAAGATTTCATTCTTTTTTTTATGAATGAGTAATATTCCAGTGTGTGTGTGTGTGTGTGTGTGTATATATATACTATATATATTACATCTTTTTTATCCATTTATCTATCAGCAGATACTGAGGTTGCTTTTATACCTTGGCTATTGTATATAATGCTGCAATAAATATAGGGGTTCCTATGTCTGTTTTACTCTGACAGTACCTTCTTTTTCTGCAATTCACACATTTTAACTCTTCTGTTGTTCCCTATTAAAATTATTAGTCTCTAGTTAAAACTTCCTGGAAATAGTTATGTTCCTTTGCTTCTTTGGTGTCATCTTTTATCTTTCTTCTGCTTAAAGTTTTATTTCACTAGTTTGCCCCAACGTAATTAATGGCTGTGAGATCAACTCTCAGAATTATAATTAGCCAGGGTGACTTTTAATGTACATTTAAACCACTAAATCATTAAGATTAATAAGTATTCTTGGGGTGGATAGTCACATAATTTCTATAAAAGCAAGCTTTTTGAAAAGTATATATATATATATATATATATATATATATATATATCTCAAGTACATCTTTTATGAAATACACTGTCTCTACATATACAAGTGGTTGTGCATAGACGTGTGTGCACACACCTCTCCAGTTTACCCTGCTGTCTGTATGTATATGAATTTGGCAGTTATTGCATAAATTTTTCTTTGGCTTATTATGCCTAGACCTCATGTAGCAGTGACTTGAAAAAGAACCATTCATTCCTTAAGGTATCCAGGTTTCCTCTGGAGTCAGGAATAGGGGCACGGTGGTGAACATTTCTGACTCCATGAATTTGGGCAAGAGGCTGGCCCTCTGTAAGAAATGGGAACTGGCAGTTAGTCCTTACGTACTCTGGGAAGATGATGGAGGAACAGTTTCCTTGTCCTTTTCTGATGTGTAGTTCGTTGTCTCTTCTGAGAAGTGGGTACTAAGATTCCCACTCTATAACCAGAACTACCTAAAAATTGATCCAGAGTTGGGATGAGAAGGATCCTCTGGTTTAGTGGGCAAGGCATATTTCATTGGCTATATCATCCTGTTTTAATTTATTCTGTCCTTAGTTTCCATTCATTATCCTTGCAGGGTATTTCTCCTTACAGGTTTGAGAGTTCTAATTGTATTTTTCATTAAGTAAGGAGACAATGTTCTTATACTAACTTTTATAAAAGGCAATCATAAACTCACACTGAAATGTCCCTTTTTTTGTTCCTCATTGACAGTCTCAGGATTTGCCAGGTTGGTTCATCTGTAGTTCTTTTTTTTTTTTTT
>NW_027709737.1:0-333 GCF_054177405.1 Leptonychotes weddellii | reverse complement strand
AAGCTTCCTTCATAGCAAAGGAAACAGTCAACAAAACAAAGAGGCAACCCACAGAATGGGAGAAGATATTTGCAAAGGACACTACAGATAAAGGGCTGGTATCCAAGATCTAGAAAGAACTTCTCAAACTCACCACCCAAAAAACAAATAATCAAGTCAAAAAATGGGCTGAAGACATGAAAAGACACTTCTCTGAAGAAGACATACGAATGGCTAACAGACACATGAAAAAATGTTCATCATCATTAGCCATCAGGGAAATTAAAATCAAAACCACACTGAGATACCACATTACACCAGTTAGAATGGCAAAAATAGACAAGACAAAAAACA
>NW_027709736.1:0-333 GCF_054177405.1 Leptonychotes weddellii | reverse complement strand
ATTCAGGTACTAGTTTTCCTGCAATAAAAAAGCTGGTGCATGATACATTTTGCTAGGTGTCTAACCAAAACAGCTTGCTCTAATTGCTTTGGTCTAGTAAACTCTGTGTCCTCCCCCTTGCATTGTTCTTTATATTGCTCTAGTATACTACTTAACTGTCTAGGCCTCGCCCTTACTTATTTAGCCCTTTTATGATGACGGGAATGAGATTGTCAACAGCTTTATTGACTACCCACTGGGCACAGAGGCTAGAAATTGCTGCTTTCATATCTTCTAACCTTTTTTTTTTTATTCTTATGTTAATCCCCATACATTACATCATTAGTTTTAGAT
>NW_027709735.1:0-333 GCF_054177405.1 Leptonychotes weddellii | reverse complement strand
GGATCGAGTCCCGCATCGGGCTCCCTGCTCGGCAGGGAGTCTGCTTCTCCCTCTGACCCTCCTCCCTCTCATGTTCTCTGTCTCTCATTCTCTCTGTCTCAAATAAATAAATAAAATCTTTAAAAAAAAAAAAAGGGGGTAACTATGAGAGTCCCCACAAAAAAAAGAAAGAACAAAAAAGAAATTGCAGAGGCAGGATCATGAGAACAGCCATGGAGGAATCCATGCATGTGGTACATGTGCAAGTTCCCCAGAAGCACCTGAAGCTCAGGGAGCAGGAGGGAAGTGGAGGGATGTGCGCATACCTCTGCCACCTTCAACCGTCTTCACAGG
>NW_027709734.1:0-333 GCF_054177405.1 Leptonychotes weddellii | reverse complement strand
AAAAAAAAAAAAAGCAATGGGCACAAAAGGTGTTTTGGTGACTCAAGTACATGCGCTGTTAAACTGAAAAACCAAATCTTTCCTTTTAAACGATTGGAAGAAAAGCTTTAAGTAAATACAACATATCTGAATCGTGATAATCATAATCCATGTGATAATTAGCAAAGAGCAGAAATGATATAAAGTGTTTATATCTATTTTATTCTTTTCCGGCATACCTCATCTGTCCTGTGTTTGCTGGGTTGTTGAGTTATTGAAGTCTTTTTCAAATCATGCCTAAGCTTGTAAATTTCTTCATCTTCTTTAGACACTCTATCTGTAAATCAAAGACAA
>NW_027709733.1:0-333 GCF_054177405.1 Leptonychotes weddellii | reverse complement strand
ATTAACAAAATAGTACTTCAAAAGTTATAAATTACCCATCACCCAGCAGTTCCTAAATTCCTATTAATTTTTCATCTTTTTCTTTTCCTCGACTATCATTCCTGGCAATTAAAATATTTTTTGAACAATGTCATATTTTGCAAAATATTTCCTATTCATGTGATCTTATCACATGTCAAGAAGTTAAGTGTTATTATTCTCATTTTATAAATGTGTGAACCATGGTATGCGGATATGAAATAGCTTGCCCAAAACTCAGTCATCTAATTCATGATTAAATCAGGATTCACACCCGTCTCTGACTCCGAATGCCTTATCTTTCTTTTTTTTTTT
>NW_027709732.1:0-333 GCF_054177405.1 Leptonychotes weddellii | reverse complement strand
TCTCGGGAAGGGGCAACCCACGCTGGACCTTTCCTAGGCTCTGAGGGAGGGGTGGGCAACGACCGGGTGTTCCCGCCGGGCGCCGAGGCTGCTGCCACTGGGGGTGAAGTGGGAAGGTGCTGCCTTTAGCTTGGCTGCTGGAAACCATTGTCTGGGTCTGCACCCAGCGCTTCTCCAGCCGGGCTAATTCTCCACGTGTCCAATTTTCGTGCCTGAAAAAAAGCAGCAGCACAGAAACAAAACCATATGACAAGACTGGGCTGCAAACCTTGAAGAATCGAGAGGGTGGGGGAGGTGGCGGCTGGAAAGGGGGAGGGGAAATTATGTGTGTGT
>NW_027709731.1:0-333 GCF_054177405.1 Leptonychotes weddellii | reverse complement strand
ATCGAGTCCCACATCGGGCTCCCTGCTCCGCGGGAAGCCTGCTTCTCCCTCTCCCACTCCCCCTGCTTGTGTTCCTGCTCTCACTATGTCTCTCTCTGTCAAATAAATAAATAAAATCTTTAAAAAAAAAAAAGAGTTCTTAACTTTACCATAATTCCAAGCTGATTCCTACCTGTATATATTTAGAAACTAGTCCTTTGTCATACATATGACTTGCAAATAATTTCTTCTACATTTTTTATTCTTCTAATAAATAATAAATAATAATAATATCTTTTGATGAACAGAAGTTCCTAATCTTACTACAATCCAGTTTATCATTTTTGGTTGACA
>NW_027709730.1:0-333 GCF_054177405.1 Leptonychotes weddellii | reverse complement strand
GATCCCTTCCACATTTGCTGTTCCCTTCTATACGTTTCCTTATACACAGATGGTTCTCTGGTCAAGCACCTACAACTTTCCACCTGAGGCATACCCTGGTGGTGAAGCATGTTTGGCCTACTTGGGGCAGCCTAGAAACAGGGCAGCTGTTGGGAGTTAACTGCTCTGGAGGTAGCCCTCAAGCAGTGGTAGAGAGGTGTTGGTGGATAGATACCCCGGCTTTGTCACTCTTGGTTGGGACAACTCTGAAGCGGGTTCTCTACAGCGAGCCCCAGCTGTCCACAGCAGTCATGCCCTCATTCACAGACCCCGTGTTGGCTTCCTTTCGTCACT
>NW_027709729.1:0-333 GCF_054177405.1 Leptonychotes weddellii | reverse complement strand
TGAAATTCCTGCTTTAAACAACTAAATAAAACCAGACCAAATACATGTTAAAATGGTTTTTAGACATTGCACCCCAGGTAGCACACAACATTCATGGATGGCTGGAGAAAACGTCCAGGATACAGCTCATGGAGGAGAAACCCAGATGTGGTCTGGCCATCTCCCCGAGGGAGCAATTCAGATTTGGGGGAGGACATGGCAGCTAGAATTCACAGGGCAGAATACCAGAATACCACAAGAGAGCTGTAGGGAGAGAAAGCTCTGGGGTTGGGGTCTTCCTGAGAATAGTCAATGCAAACATGGGAGGAAACTACCCAAGGCACCATAAAGAAT
>NW_027709728.1:0-333 GCF_054177405.1 Leptonychotes weddellii | reverse complement strand
CTTAGTGGTACCGTGTATAAGAGATGGGTTGTTGGGGGGTTGCTGACAAAGTCTTGTCATTGTCTGACCTGTGCCTTATTTCTCTTGCATTTGTATAGCTTGCATAAAAACAAGACCAAGCTAGGGGTACCTGGCTAGCTTAGTTGGTAGAGCATGTGACTGACTGTTGATCTTGGTGAAGGTGGTGAGTTCGAGCCCCGTGTTGGGCATAGAGATTGCTAATAAAAATAAAAAATAAAACCAAGCTAAATCAGTACACTGACCATTTTGGTTTTCTTTTATGTGGTAGTTGGTTTAGCAAACTCACGTTATAGACCCTCTGTCCCAAGTTAG
>NW_027709727.1:0-5905 GCF_054177405.1 Leptonychotes weddellii | reverse complement strand
ATGATCCCAGAGTCCTGGGATCGAGCCCCACATCGGGCTCCCTGCTCAGCTGGAAGCCTGCTTCTCCTTCTCCCACTCCCCCTGCTTGTGTTCCCTCTCTCGCTGTGTTTCTCTCTGTCAAATAAATAAATAAAATCTTTTAAAAAAATGAAGTAAAATTATATATTTATATATATATATATATATATACCAAAATAAAATTGAATACAGTGAAAGGAAGTAAAAAATGAAGTAAAAAAAAATATATATATATCAAAATAAATTGAATACAGTGAAAAGAAGTAAAAAATGAAGAATATATCTATAAAATGTAAATGTAAAAATGAAAGTTAAAAAAAGAATTAAAAACAAAGAGTTGATAAAATAAGAAACTAGTTGAAAAGGAGAAAAAGAGAGAAAGAAAAGGAAATTTTAAACTGAAAGGTAAAAGAAGCATGAGAAAAAAACCTCAAATTCTATATGCTATTTTCCCCTAGCACTGGAGTTTTGCAGTTCCGTGTGCTTGGTAAACTTTGTACTCACCTGATATTCCAGCTGGTCTTCTGGGGTAGGGGCCTGCTGGGCTGATTCTCAGGTGTCTTTGCCTGGGGGGAGTTGCACCAACCCTTGCCAGGGGGCCAGGCTCAGTGTAAGCTACTTCTGGTTGCTCTATGTGGCTTTTGTTCCCTGAAGACTTTCCGGGCTGCTTTAGAGGATGAGAATGAAAATGATGGTGCCCCGATCTCCAGCCTCAGAGCTAAAAGATTGGGGCCTCCTCTCTTCAGTAAACCCTCAGGGAAAAGCAGTTTTCACTTCTGTGTGCACCAAACTCTTCAGACTCCTGCAGTGCTCACCACGCCAATCCTGCCAGGGGAAGGTGGAGGGTCATGGCATTTCTGCCCTTTGCAGGACCCCTGCATGGAAAGTGGTCACTAATCATGCTGCAGTTCATGGTTTATGTCAAATCAAGCTGAGATCCCACTCTTGGGCTCACTGACCATAGCTAGTTTCCCTGCTCCAATGCTTGGGAACTCTGCCGGCTCAGGCACCCCCATTCTTTCTGTGACCCTGGGGTACCTGAGACCGCACTGTCCCACTTAGGATTCTGCCCTGCTTTGTCACCTGAGCACCTTTCAGGCAGGGACATCTCTCACTGGAGCAGACTTCTAAATATTCTGATTTTGTGATCTGCTGTTGTATTACTTTCCAGGAGTTGGCTTACAAAGGGGCCCTCCCTGCATGGTTTATCTTCCAATATATCCCCTCAGATTCATGTCTCTGCATTTCCAACCTTGTAAAAAGTGATCACTTTTCTATTTGCAGAATTCCAGCAATTCTTTTCTTACATCTCAGGTTGAATTCATAGGTGTTCAGAATGATTTGATAGATATCTAGCTAAATTCAAGGGACCAGATGAAATGAGGTTCCAATTTTGCCTCCCTCTCTAGTCCTGATTTTAAATTTTTATCATTTATCTATCATTATATATAGTTATGATAGTATCAAATATAGATTACTTTAAAAAATTATATTCAGCCACTTTTTAAATAATTAGCTATATCTGTGAGCAACTTGACAGGGATTTTGTCATTGCATTTTGCATCCCCATACAATAAATTGGAACACAATAAATGCTCCAAAAAATGGCTGCATGAATAAAATAAGTAAAGATAATAGAAATGCTCACATAATGGCTCTACAGAGTAGTATGTTGTATATGTGCCATTGAATGGAATGAACCAAACATTATAGAACATTACAGAATCTGGGACTAGTTTTTAGGTTGGGGACCTCAAGAAAAATTTTAAGGAAGAGATAAATATTGAGATGGTCTTTGGACCAAGAGGACTTTGATAGATGGTGATGGGGAAAAGGCTTCTTTCTTTGATCTTTTCTCACTTTCAGTTTCCTCTCCCTTACAAACTCCAAAGGCAGAGAAGACAAGCTAAGTCTTCTCTTCCTTGCTGGCTCTGAATCAGAGTAGCAGCTTCCAGGAGCATGGTGTTGAGAAGGATGCTGAAGTCCAATCTTGGCCAGGCAGATGCTGAGTAACTGACACACCTGGCTCACATTTTTGTCACAGGCCAAAATAGCTCTTTTTTTTTAAAAGTAGAAATAGACTTTGGACTACATTTTGTAATATAGGGAGTGACAGGGATATTCTGAAGGAAAATGCCTACCCTGTGACCTCTTAAGTCTATCTTTTTTTTTTTTTTTTAAAGATTTTATTTATTTATTTGACACAGAGAGGCAGGGAGAGAGGGAACACAAGCAGGGGGAATGGGAGAGGGAGAAGCAGGCTTTCGGCCTAGCAGAGAGCCTGATGTGGGGCTTGATCCCAGGACCCTGGGATCATGACCTGAGCTGAAGGCAGACACTTAACGACTGAGCCACCCAGGCGCCACCCTCTTAAGTCTATCTTGACAATTTATTTCTTTATGCTAAGGTTTTTCTACTTCTAAGATGAGTGCTTATGGCCAAGCTATCCCATCTATGATTTCAGGGGACAGAATAACATATTCAGGCTTCCTAGGTAAAATGAAAACCCCCAGGGTGTGCTGCATACGCTTTTGTACATCTCAGGGTTTTGAATTAAATGATTATACATAATCATGGGTATTTACAGACTCCTCTTTGATTCTAAGGTCCTGTGATAGATTGTAAATTAAATTGTGGTGTCTTTTCTAAATGGTTTGACAGAGGTCTGGGGAGAAGAGCAAGGCAGTAGACCAACATATGGTTTCTGCTGCCTTCTTGGGTGGAAGCCTGCCTCATTCCTCCCAGCCTCAAGACACATCGTGTGTCCAGGCTGTCATAATATTTATTTACGACAGCTGGCATGTGACAGAAAGTGAAGTCTGGGCCTTCATTCAAATTAGAGCCATGACTTGGTTTATTTGAACTGGTATTGAAAAAGAAAAAAATCTTTATACAAAATGACATCTGGGAAGAGATGTACTTGCTTTTCAAAACACTAATGGCATCATAAATTCATGAGTTTCTAGGATGACTGCAGATGTCTGAATGGAAATAATACAAACAGAGAAAATTGAAAAGTAGAATGGATTCGAGGGGCATTGTACTCTGGCTTCTCAGGTACCTCCTACAAAAACCTCAACTAACCACTGATTTTCTCTCTTTAGTCAAGCAGAGGCAGAAGGGTGGGGCGTGGCATGGTGAATCTGATGCTGGAGCGAAACCCACTTAACTGCTGTGGTCATGGCCATCAGTGAGACTGTTGGGCTTTGGGAAGTGGCTGGCGGGACAGTGAGGGTAGGAAGGGGACATCTCTCATCTCAGGTAGAGTTTCTAGGTTACTGCCCATGGCAGAAGTGTGGTCATTTATAGATTGAGTTCTGCTGTGAAGGTGGCTGGGGTGTACCTCTGGTGGCCACTTTACTTAGAAAATAAAGTAGACATATTTAACCTTTTTTATTACAGGAACCTCCTTGGCAGTCTGGAAAAGCCTGTGGACCACTTCTGAGAATATTTTTATAAGTATAAAATACAATACATGATTATAAATTTATAACTTTTTTGAGATACAGTTGGCAAAAGAGTAAGGAATGACAAGTATCTCATAGAAAAATATATATGCTTCTTTATTAATGCATCAGATGGCAGGATTTAGTGGGGGTCTGGTGACATTGTTATTTCAAAGTAGGGATAAGCACAGATGATATTTTGAGGTATCTGCAACATCTGTAATGTGATATGAAGCTATATGTGATTTTTTGGGTAATAATGTCAGAAATTCTCCAAATTCTACTATGGTTTGTTGCCTGCATTGATACTGTGGGAATTGTTAGAGTCCAGTTAGAGGTTTGTGAAAATAAAATTTTTTTTCCCATTTAAAGTCACAGAATCCCTGAATTCTATATATCAGCAGACCCCAGGTTATGAATCGTTGACTTAAAGGCAAATTCAGGAGATATTTTGAAAGTGGATTTCATAGAACTTGATAAATTGTTAGTTTCAAGGAATGAGGAAAAGGATGGAATCAAGCATAACTCTCCAGTGTCTGATCCAAGCCAGAATATCATCATTTCAGGGAAGAGCAGAAAGCAAGAAGGGCATTATTAAAGGAGAAAAATAAGGAAAAATAGAAGCCTATGGAGAATATTTCCAGAGAAGAGGGTGGCCAACAATGCTAAATATTACTGAAACACCAAGTAAAATAAGCTTTGAGCAATGAAGAACAAAGTTCTTTAGGGAATTTGACAACAGTGATTCCTTTGGAGTGATGGGAAGGGCTTCAGAACCCCATGAGCTAAGAATGGGTATGAAAATGGAGCAAAGTTTTTAAGACATTGGCCATGAAGGGAAATAGGGAGAGGAAGGATGATTGCTGGAAGAGATTTGTTCACTAGGAATCTCTTATTCTAAACAACAGAAACCCTAAATCAAAGTGGCATAAACACAAATGGAATTTTATTATTCCATGTGGCTGAAATTAGGTGGTGACATCATCTGAAAGTAAAGGGGACCTGGTGAGACTTTATGTTTGAGAGGGGGCATGGGGTGAGCTTAGGAGAGTGGACTGCTAGAGACGAGGGAAGGAGAGCAGCTAAGGAAAAGAGTCATAGCTAATACGAGTGCCCAGTGGAAGGAGATTGGGGGTATGACTTATCAACTTCTGTTTCCTTTTGTGTCAAGGTACTTTGAATTACTAGTCACTGATTTTTGAAGCAATTTTGAATTGGATTCAAATTCTTTAATTACAATTCTTTAATTTTGGTAGACCTAAAATGTTGCCATGCTACCCCCACTGAGTTCATAATATCCTTTTGTATTAATGTCCATTATTGTTGAATAATGGATTCTTACAAACTTAGCAGCTTGAAACAACACACATGTGTCAGGAGTCTGGGTAGAGGTTAACTGGGTCCTCTGCTCAGTGCGTAAACAGGCTAAAACCAAGGTGCTGGTTGGACCTGCATTCTCACATGAGCCACAAATTTTTCTTCTAAGCTCATGAGTTGATGGCAAAATTCAGTTCCTTGCAGTTGTAGGGCTGAGGTCCCGGTTTTCTTGCTGCCTGTTGGATGGAACCACTCTCAGGCCATTGCTACGTGGCCCTTTCCCACAAGGCAGCCTACTCTTCAAGACCAACAGGACAGTCCATCTCAATGCGATGTGGACAGAGACTTGCAAAATGCTTGCTTGGTGGACTTGCCATCTGATATTGCTGTCACTGTCATCCCCCCTGGTAGCCAGCATGAGACATGTGGAGCAGAGCCATCCTGTAGAGTCGAGTATACACCTCTGAGGTTTTGTGTCTGTTTCTTACACAGTGAGAGCTCAGTGACACAATGGCCTAGTACAAACTACCTTACACAGCATTCTTCAGCATCAAAACCTAAAAAATGTTAGGTTTTATATTCTTAGGGCAAGGAGGGGAAGTAAAATCTAAATAGAATCCTAAAATTGGAAGTACACAGTATTTCTTCTACAGATGAGTAAAGTGGGATCCAGAGAGGTTAAATGAAAGATTCCAGTTCACACAACAATTTAGAGAGAAATAAAAAAATAAGTTAGACTAGTCTGGGCCTCCATATATACCTTTATGGACAATAATACAGATATTGGGAGGTGCTTCATACACACGAAATAGATTTTAAGTCTTTTACTTAACTCTTATTCATTACTCTTTTTAATTAGAACCAGAAATGGGATCACTTTAAAATGAAACATCAATTTTATTAAAGTTGAGTCTGATTTTATAGTATTTTGACTTTCTGAGATAGGAAGTTTGGAAAGAATTAAAAGCAGGAGGGAGAAAATGTGGCTACACTGGAAAATAGGTAGAATTATAGAGATCATAATGTGGAAGCTCATACACTCTGCAGATGTGTTTTGCTTGGCAGAGAATTTTTCTAAATTGAATTTGATGCCTTTAGTAAGGGTGGGTATTCTCCAAGCCCTC
>NW_027709726.1:0-333 GCF_054177405.1 Leptonychotes weddellii | reverse complement strand
AAACTTGTTTACCATTTTTTTTTGTAAGAGCGGACCAGTAATTCAAGAAAAATGTTTACTTTTTAACCAAGTTAAAACAGAATTTTAATTTTCCATCTGCATAGTTTGATATTTAAATATATCTTAATTTTAACCAGTATTGACAACACGTAAAATTCCTTTCCAGGTTCCTTTCCAAAAACCAACTACAACTTTCTTTGATACATTGAAATTTAGACTTAAGTTTTCTTTCTTCAAATAACCAGCTTTATCTTAGAACAAAAATCATTTTTCTTTTCCCTGAACAAAAAATGTGTTCCCATTCCAAATACCTTTTTTTCACCAAAAACACAT
>NW_027709725.1:0-333 GCF_054177405.1 Leptonychotes weddellii | reverse complement strand
ACAAACCATGAGAGGCTATGGACTCTGAGAAACAAACTGAGGGTTCTAGAGGGGAGGAGGGTGTGGGATTGGTTAGCCTGGTGATGGGTATTAAAGAGGGCATGTACAGCATGGAGCACTGGGTGTTATACGAAAACAGTGAATCATGGAACACTACACCAAAAATTAATGATGTAATGTGTGGTGATTAACATAACATAATAAAAAAAAAAAAGAAAATGATTCTTTAAACATGGAAAGGAAGTGTTGGGTAGATCCCTGACTGAGCTACAAGTGAAAGTGACTAGAATCAACATACTGAAAGGCTTGAGAACTGAGCTACTCTGTAGAATA
>NW_027709724.1:0-333 GCF_054177405.1 Leptonychotes weddellii | reverse complement strand
GACAAGGGTCTAGAGGACAATTTTCAGGCAGGTGGAGTCACAGGTATCTGACCAAGTCTGTTTATTCATTCCCTCAGCAAATATTTGTTGAGTGAGTACAGCGTTCCAGGCATAGGAGATAGAGAATAAGGCTGACGATGTCCCCACTGACACCGGGGTGGAGGGAGGGAGCAGGTAATAAAGAGGTAAATGAGAAATACAAACCAGGTACCTTTAGTTATTGGTGTAAGTGCTTTAAAGAAAACAAAACAAGGTAATGTGGAAGTGGGGAGGGAATTATTTTAGATTGGGCAGTAGGAGGGCCTTTCTGATGAGGTAATCTTAGAGCTGAGC
>NW_027709723.1:0-333 GCF_054177405.1 Leptonychotes weddellii | reverse complement strand
GGTATCTCATTGAGGTTTTGATTTGGATTTCCCTGATGCCAAGAGATGTTGAGCACTTTGAAAGCAAGCTTCTTGAAGAGGTTTATAAATGTTTAACAGTCAAGAACAAGAGATCAGGCAACTTGCTAGAATAAAGCACATTTCTGTGAAAGATTTTTTTTGTTGTTTAAAATTGTTCTACTACTTGTAGAAGTAATACATGCATTTTGCAGAGAACTTAGTAATAATAGAAAGCTACAAGGAAGAAAAATTTGGTGAAAACTAAGCATGATTCCCCCTCCCTTACCCATATCAGTATATACATTATGAGTCTTTCCTTATGTTTTCATGGCA
>NW_027709722.1:0-333 GCF_054177405.1 Leptonychotes weddellii | reverse complement strand
ATCCCAGGACCCTGGGATCATGACCAAAGCTGAAGGCAGATGTTTAACCGACTGAACCACGCAGGCACCCTGAAAAAGTTCTTAAAGTCTACTCGTTCTCCTTTATGTAGAGCTCAAATAATGATTGCAGCAGACTAGCTGAGAAGGTACTGGGGCCAGAGTAGCATCAAAGTAGAGAAAGATTTGCTGTGACCAGACTATGACCAAAGCTATGTGAAAAACAGTCCAGAAAGCATCCTAAATATAAGGTGTAGGAAAATACGTACGTTATCTTGAGATAACCTCAACATGACCAAGCAGACTCCTAGACAGAAGCTAAGTTTTCTTTTCTTC
>NW_027709721.1:0-333 GCF_054177405.1 Leptonychotes weddellii | reverse complement strand
ACAGTCCAACTGTCTTGGTCCCTGAGGCACTTCGTAATATAGAGTGTGAGGACTGGAATGTAGGCAGAAGGATTGGACTAACACAGATAAGGGACTGACCTATGGACATAGGTAGAAGACACTCTTATTGAAAATGCTCGGGCGCCTGGGTGGCTCAGTTGGTTAAGCGACTGCCTTCGGCTCAGGTCATGATCCTGGAATCCCTGGATCGAGTCCCGCATCGGGCTCCCTGCTCGGCAGGGAGTCTGCTTCTCCCTCTGACCCTCCCCCTTCTCATGTGCTCTCTCTCATTCTCTCTCTCTCAAATAAATAAATAAAATCTTTAAAAAAAAA
>NW_027709720.1:0-333 GCF_054177405.1 Leptonychotes weddellii | reverse complement strand
GAGCTAAGGGCTCTTCTCAGTGAACGTTTTCCTCCTTTCTTGCTTCTCAGTTCTGGATGTTTCCTCTATACCCTTGTTGGCCCAGGCCGAGCCAGCAGGGAGACAGCCGGCCATGGGCACCTGCTCAGAAGACCCCCACCTGTGCGGAGCCTCCTGGCTCCTGGGATTCACCAGCCTCCTCCTCAGTGAGTGGCCCGGGATCCCTGGGAGGGGGGCCGCCGGGTGGGCAGGGAGGCAGGAGCCTCCTGGGGAGAGGAATGGAGGAGAGATAGGAGGGGCTGCGGGGGACCCAGCGGTGGGGATGGGCACCCCCGCCTGCCATGCCCAGGGGAC
>NW_027709719.1:0-333 GCF_054177405.1 Leptonychotes weddellii | reverse complement strand
GTTAGCCTGGTGATGGGTATTAAAGAGGGCATGTTCTGCATGGAGCATGGGGTGTTATGTACAAACTATGAATCATAGAAGACTACATCAAAAACTAATGATGTAATGTATGGTGATTAACATAACAATAAAATTTTTTAAAAAAAAATCAGTAAAATATGGGCTATCTCCCTTTATCCCTTTTTCTCAACATTTTTGTGACATTATGTTTTAGTTTTGTCATGTTCATGTGTGTGCATTTGTGTATATGTATATATATTGTATATATAGTTTTTAAAATCACTTTGAGACTCTGGATTTTGTCTGATGAGCAAATAACATTTCTATTTAATA
>NW_027709718.1:0-333 GCF_054177405.1 Leptonychotes weddellii | reverse complement strand
ATTGTTGGAGCTCTTTGTTTAAACATTATTTAAATAATTGACAATATTTTCATTGTGTTTTGAAAGTGTATTTTAAACAATTTTGGCTTTGGAGAAGTGATTTCCATTCTCTTCATGTCCTAGGCTATTGTCACTTTTTTTTTTTATTAACATATAATGTATTATTTGTTTCAGGGGTACAGGTCTGTGATTCAACAGTCTTACACAATTCACGGCACTCACCATAGCACACACCCTCCCCAATGTCCATCACCTAGCTACTCCATCCCTCCTACCCCCTCCGCTCCAGCAACCCTCAGTTTATTTCCTGAGATTAAGAGTCTCTTATGGTTT
>NW_027709717.1:0-333 GCF_054177405.1 Leptonychotes weddellii | reverse complement strand
CTACCTCGATCACGGTATTGGGAGAGATTTCTCTCCCAGCACAGATTTGGTTTTCTTTTGTACCTGATGTACAGTGACCGCCTTGAAAGTTGGGGAGACCTGGCATAAAGAAGTTGTCTAATAGATGCTTGTGGCGTGAACAGCCCCAGCCTGGACGACTATCACAGGGACACTCATCCAGCCAGCCCTGGTCTGCCAGAGGTCCCTGAGGCAGGAAGTGTGACCACATCTCATCAGAGCCCCATCCCTGCTCGGCAACCACCAGCTGCTGCTCCACGGGGACCGGAGAGCCGGCCGTGGCCACACCCCTCAGGACAGAGCACCTCCAGCCTC
>NW_027709716.1:0-5905 GCF_054177405.1 Leptonychotes weddellii | reverse complement strand
GAATCACAGACCTGTACCTCTGAAACAAATAATACATTATATGTTAAAAACAAAAAAAAGATAGTAGGAAGGGAAAAATGAAGTGGGGAAAATCGGAGGGGGAGACAAACCATGAGAGACTATGGTCTCTGAGAAACAAATGGAGGGTTCTCAAATGGAGGGAGTGGGGGGATGGGTTAGCCTGGTGATGGGTATTAAAGAGGGCACGTATTGAATGGAGTACTGGGTGTTATACGCAAACAATGAATCATGGAACACCATATCAAAAAAATTAATTAAAAAATATTTATGCAATTTTATCAGTTTAGGCAAAATACATGTTTAACTGTCACTTTCAAAAATGAATTTAAAAATGATGAGTTTGGAGAATACAAACTTGCTAGAAGGGACTGGAGCGCAGGGAGGTGGGCAACCAAACCTCAGGGTTAATGGCTCAGCAAAAGACTCTGCCTCCTGGGAGCCAGAGAAGGGCCCATCTTTGCTGGGCAGTGTTCTCAGTGCCAGCTGCCAGACTAAGGAGTGAGGCTGTGGCCACTGGGCTAGGAGTCAAGAAACTGTCCTCCCTTCTATCCCTGCCTCTTTTGACTAACTTGATGACTTTGGCAGGGCTCTTGTTGAGCTCTGGTCATTTTTCTTGATGTTGATGGTGGTGGTGATGATTATCATGGTAATGATGATAATGATGGTGATGGTAATAATATGATGACGGTGGTAGTGATGATGATAATGATGGTGATGATGATAATGATGGTGATGGTGATGATGGTGGTGGTGATAATGATGGTGATGATGATGATGATGACGGTGATGGTGATGATGATAATGATGGTGATGGTGATGATGATGACGGTGGTAGTGATGATGATAATGATGGTGATGGTGATGGTGGTGGTGGTGATTATGATGATGACGATGATGGCAGTGATGGTGAGATAATGATGATGACAGCAGTTAGCTTATGGAGTACTTATAGTATCCCAGACACTGTGCTTAGGGCTACCCACATATTAACTTCCATCTTTAGCAGGTACTAATTTTATCCTCAGATAGATAAGCAGAAGAAGGCATAGAAGGCTTAACTAACCTCCCCAAGTCTCTGGAAGCAGAGCTGGGCTTTGAACCCAGGAGGTCCAGAGATCAGAGCCCCAGTGCTTAAGCACTACACTATATTATCATCCAAAAAGATGAAAAAGGAAAGAGTTGGACTAGCTCATCTCCAGGGCATCTTCCAGTTCTACCATGCTTAGATTCTAGGAATGCAGACTTTTATTTTTTTTTAAAGATTTTATTTATTTATCTGACAGAGAGAGAGACAGAGAGAGAGCACAAGTAGGCAGAGTGACAGGCAGATGGAGAGGGAGAAACAGGCTCTCCGCTGAGCAGGGAGCTGGATGTGGGGCTCAATCCCAAGACCCCAGGATCATGACCTGAGCCAAAAGCAGCCGCTTAATGGACTGAGCCACCCAGGTGCCCCTAGGAATGCAGACTTTTAAAGCACTACTTGCAAGGCTGTTTTACTGAAGGGTGACTCCCTACCCCATTCGTCTGTCCCCCAACATACATACACACGAAAATGGCAACTCAGCAGGAGCAAGTATCTAGACTGACTTCCTCAGCACTGCATTCTCAGAGTGAGGAACAGTGTCTGGCACACAGTAGTTGCTCAAGAAATAGTTGTTGAACAAATGACTCCGGAGTTGGACATAAAGCAGGCAGTCAAGGGGAGAGCGTTAATGCAATTTTGGGGTTACACATTGTTTTAAAGTTAATTGAAGGCAGATACTTCTTTTTCCAACTTGGAAAAATAACTAAAAAACTGACAGTAAATAGTAGAAGAATTTGGCAAGCCTTTTCCTTGATAGATGTTATTTAGGCTAACCATTTCTCCATTCTATTGTCTGCCAAGTACAGGACATCAAAATCAGTAATTGTCACAAATGCCAAAACAATAACAATTACACTATAGCAGTGGTGACAAAAGGAGCTTATTGTAATTATACCAAATCTGTTCTGAGTTACTCACGCCCATTGCACATCTGCATCAGAATATTTTAGGGCAAGGTCTGCTTTATTGGGTGGAGAGAGTATAATTTTCTTTCTGACTGGTGCAGGAAACACACTGCAGAAAACCGACTCGGAGATGCTAAACTTTTCATTAAGAAAAGGTTTTAATACTGCACCCTGTATGAGGCAACCTCATGCCAAATCGTTCTTCCTGGAGCTACTTACTCAGAGGACAGATGAAGTTGGGAGGAAGATATTACACTGAACAGCATCTCCAGCAACTGGTTTCTGAGCCAGATTGTCTTTCCAGATGTTTGGCTTCCAGCTACAAAAAAGGGAAATTCAGATTTGAGAGAAAACGGATGTAAAGAGACATAATATTTGCTGCAGTAAGCAATCGTATTCACCAAATGCTTAGTTCACTCAGGAATTTAGGCATGGATGAGACTCAAAATTTTGGCATTTGAGTCTAGACTTCTATGCAATGCTCAAAAAGAATTTCAGGAAATGTTCCTAAAGTTCCCTTTAACTGGAGATTTTTTTGATGCTTCCCAGCACCACCCCCCCCCAAAAAATCCTAAAAATAAGGTCAAATTTATCTTCCAGTATAAGAATGTTTTTTTCCATTATCATAGGCTGCAACATTTCTTGACCACCTACTACATGCTGGGAATTATGGGAGGCACTGGGAACAGAGTGGTGGAGATTTTTAGTACTCAATCTTAATTCCTGTTCTCAATGTGCTTCCAGGCTAGGCCTTCAGCATGCCGATGTCACACTAAAAACGGAGCTTGAATTGCAGAGTTCAGAATGAAGTCCATACAAGAAGGAGGGGTGACTAAATAAGCTTACTTTTGTCCCATTACCCATTCATTCATTCATTCCCTTGGTTAGCCGGTTATTTTACAACCAATTCAGGGCACACAAACCATGCTGCAGAAATAGGACTGATGAGGCAGCTTGGAGAAGTGGGGTCAGATTTCTCTCTACTTGGATTCTGGCCCCAAAGGTCTTAATCTCTCTGAGACTCTGTTTCCTTGTCTGCAAAATGGGAATAGTAATTCCTACTATTCAGGTTTGACCTAAGGATGAGAAATTTTTCTAGTTTGAGTAACACTGTCCAATAGAATCTTTTTTTTTTTTTTTTAGATTTTATTTATTTTTTAGAGAACGAGCGAGAGAGAAACAGCATGAGAGGGGAGAGGGTCGGAGGGAGAAGCAGGCTCCCCGCTGAGCTGGGAGCCCGATGTGGGACTCGATCCCAGGACCCTGGGATCATGACCTGAGCCGAAGGCAGACGCTTAACCATCTGAGCCACCCAGGCGCCCTGTCCAATAGAATCTTTTGCAATAAAAAGAATGTTTTATATCTCCCCTGTCTGATGCAGTAACCATTAGCCTCATGTGATTAGTGAGTACTTGGAATGTCACTAGTGTGACTGAGGAATTGAACTTTTAATTGTATTTAACTTCTATCAATTAAAATTTAAATTTAAGTGGCCACAGGTGACTAGAGGCTCACGTCAGATCTGGAGGGCCCAGGACAAAGTGGTCAGTAATGGCTCCCTTCACACCTGCCCTAGCAGAAGGACCATGACAGAGCTCTTGTTCTGCACCTGGTTGGGAGGAGAGAAACTCAAAGAAACAAATCACAAACCTGTGCATTAGAGTAAGTCCAAGGGTTTTAGAAGCAGAGGAGGTGACTTAACTGGCTTGGTGGGGCTGGGGAGGCATTTCTGCCTCCAGTGGGTGAAGCACGGAGTGGGGTGGGACCGGGGAGGCATTTCTGTCAAGGGAACAGCACGTGCAAAGCATGGCTGGAGGGCAGAGCATCACACACTAGGATGTGCAGGTGCTTCAGAATGCTGAAGTTGGGGCTCATCAGGGGAACAAGGGTAGGAGAGATTCAACCAGGAAGGTAGGCAGGAACTGGATCATGAAGGATTCCACCTATTGCCCTATAGGGAACTGAGTTTTATCCTGGAGGTCTTGGAAGCCATTCTAGGTTGTGAAGGAAGAAGATACAATTTGATTTGATTGCAACCCTACTCATAAAAACTGACTTCACAAGCCAGTACTTGGGAACAACTGCTCAGTTGTGGATACCTTCCCCTTCCTTTGCCTCAGCCCTTCCCTCTACAAAATGGCCCCATGACAGGTGGCTCCCAGGGGCTCCATAAGGCTCATCCTGCTGCCTTCAGACTGGTGTCAGAAAGGTCTTCTCACCAGGCACTGAGGAGTCCAGGTCCCCATCCACGCAGATCTGCCTCTCATTCACTGAAGAAGGCTTGAGGGTGTACACAACAAACAGCCCAATTCTTAATGCAGAGAGAAAAGGATACATTCAGTGGTGGGCTCAACCCATGTTTGCTCAACACATATAAAGGTTTTGTACATAGATCCACCCAAATCAGCTTCAAGGGAGGGTTTGAGACGACTCATGTTATTCTGTGATCAATGCAATGTTTCCAGAGACTTCTAAACTCTGTCCGGATCTGGCTCTGCCAGATCAACAGAACAGATATCAATGAGGATGGAAAAGGCTAAATACCATGCCACCTGGGACCCTCCTTTGGGAAGTCTGCAAAAAGCAGACCTGTTGAGTCAATGGCTGATAAGGATGACTGTGCTCATGGAAATTCTCGAATTCTTGGCCTAATAAGTGTGTATGAGCACCAGGGAGCAGTGAGCACATAGCCCTGCTGGGGGTCTAACAGACCCGCCCCTTTTCTCAACTCTCCACCCTGAACAGAACCTCTAGAAGGTTCCAAGGAAATGGAATCTGTCACTGCATTGAAGGGTAATGTTGCTGGGTCAAGTGTGGTCAGGAGAGAACTGGGGCCTATATTCCCTTGTGAAATAGTCCCAAGGCTCTGCCCATCCCCCTGGGAAGCCTGGCACAGTACCTGAGCAAGTCCTGGATGCTGAAGTGGCCCCTCAGCTGACAGCCCAGGATGGCAATGATGGTGGGGATCTTGGAGAAGGTGAGGCCCGGCTCATTGAAGAGGAAGACGAGCTTGGGTATAAGCTGTGCCTGGTGAGCAACTTCAGCATTCCGGGGTCCTTCCCTGTGAGCCCAGGAGAGAGGCAGTAAAAGCTTTTACTGGAATGAACCAAATTTGCTGTGTTTCTGCTAAAAAGGTTTCCTAGACTGGGTTTGCTCTGTGGCCCTCTGACTCCAATGCTCTCTTGGCAACTCATCAAAATACTGTCAGACACCCATTGAATATGTGTCTGCCAAGTGCCAGAGTTGCTCAGGGATGAGCCTCCCATGCCCTTCCACCCCCGGAAACTGCCTTCAAAGACAACCCCCAGTTATTGACTTTTAAATTCTAAGCCTCGGGGAAAACTAATGCCCGTCTCAGAAAACTCAGAACAAAGACAGCAGACTCGTGTGTGACCGCGGAACACTTCCCAACAGCCAGGAGCGCAGGGCCCTTGGTGAGTCTGTCTGGGTGTGTGCTCTTCCTGCCTGCCCCAAACCACAAAGTGGATGAACACGCCACTGAAGTCAAAGGGGAAAAAGACAGAATTCAAGCATCCACATCCTCCTTCTTAGGATAATCACAAATTCAATTTCCAGTAAATTCTCCCCCCGTCCAAAGAAAACAGCTCCCAGGATAAGTGTCCATCTTTTAGAAACAAATACAGAAAGAAAGTGGGAAAGAAAAAAAGGAAGATGAAGGAGGGTGAATTGGGGTGGACTGCTCCTTCTTGAGCTGTCCTGTCAGTACTAATAGGATAAATTCTGCCAAACTCCACATTCCTGATAGACACAGAGGCAGAACCAGCCCAGTTCTGTGTGTGGTTTGTATTCATCAGCCTAACAGGGAAGGTGTGCGTTCATCTACCTACAAGCTCCCAATGTGTTTTGTGCTCTTATCACAGCACTAAGAGGCCTG
>NW_027709715.1:0-333 GCF_054177405.1 Leptonychotes weddellii | reverse complement strand
TAGCCTGGTGATGGGTATTTTTTTTTAAAGATTTTATTTATTTGTTTGACAGAGAGGGAGACAGCGAGAGAGGGAACACAAGCAAGGGGAGTGTGAGAGGAAGAAGCAGGCTTCCCGCTGAACAGGGAGCCCAATGTGGGGCTCCATCCCAGGACCCTGGGATCATGACCTGAGCCGAAGGCAGATGCCCAATGACTGAGCCACCCAGGCGTCCCGTGGTGATGGGTATTAAGGAGGGCACGTACTGAATGGAGCACTGGGTGTTATACACAAACAATGAATCATGGAACACTACATCAAAAACTAATGATGTAATGTATGGTGATTAACATA
>NW_027709714.1:0-333 GCF_054177405.1 Leptonychotes weddellii | reverse complement strand
TTGTCAGCAGCCTGGGTCCCGGTAATCTGCAGTTTTGTTTTCAGTGCCCTGCCCCGCACTGGTGGGGCCTCTCTGGACAAGTCAGAGCAGGAGGCGCTGCTTTGTTAAAAGCCTGGGCCACCTTGGTGACCACCATGGAGTTTCTGCTTGGGTGGGGGGAAACTCCGCTTTTGAGGCAGGTGCAACTCATCAGCCCCGGAAGGAACTTGGGGCTCCTGCCCAGGGTCGCAGGACAGCCAGAAGGTAGCCTGCAGGCTGGGCTGTTCAGTGCGGCACCAGGCTGGGTGCGGAGATCTGGTGGGCAGGACAGAGACCCCAGGGCGGGGGTGGGGG
>NW_027709713.1:0-333 GCF_054177405.1 Leptonychotes weddellii | reverse complement strand
CCTGGGTGGCTCAGTCGTTAAGCGTCTGCCTTCGGCTCAGGTTATGATCTCAGGGTCCTGGGATCGAGCCCCACATCGGGCTCCCTGCTCAGCGGGAAGCCTGCTTCTCCCTCTCCCACTCCCCCTGCTTGTGTTCCCTCCTCTC
Organism: Leptonychotes weddellii; assembly: GCF_054177405.1. Classification (NCBI taxonomy): domain Eukaryota; kingdom Metazoa; phylum Chordata; class Mammalia; order Carnivora; family Phocidae; genus Leptonychotes; species Leptonychotes weddellii. The sequence goes on along the minus strand of NW_027709713.1, from coordinate 188 downwards.
GCTGTGCCTCTCTCTGTCAAATAAATAAATAAAATCTTTTTAAAAAAATGGAGAATATTACTATATGGCACTATCTATAGAAGGGAATGTAGGATATAAGCAGTACATAAGGAAATAACCCAAAGGGAAATGAAGGCCAAGGTGAGTTTGAAATATCCACTGTCAAACCTCTGATCACTGAGTGCTCA
>NW_027709712.1:0-333 GCF_054177405.1 Leptonychotes weddellii | reverse complement strand
CTCTAAAAAACAAAGTCTTTGAAAAAATATTCAGCACTTTTTAATGCAAATAAAAGACTGCTTGCTCTCTAAAATCTACCTTATATATTTTATCTAGTAAGTCATATAATGAAAGAAATCTATTTGTCCAGAATACCAGCAAGTTATTCCTGTTCATTTTCTTAAAGTTTAAACATGATATTTTGTAAGGAAATTTAGAAATGTGTTAGTATATGAGCAACCAAGGCTCAAGATTTCTGCCATTTTAATTTTGGGTTCTGGTACCAATGTTATCATCCAGGAAGCATATTGCTGGTCTCTTTGTTTTTGATTCTACTGTCTGTATAACTTTCC
>NW_027709711.1:0-333 GCF_054177405.1 Leptonychotes weddellii | reverse complement strand
ACTTGGCATGGTCTTTATGCTAACACAGCACTCCATGCCCTGAAACATTACAGGCATAGTAGAATCTGCTCTTTTAATAGAATTGATCCTTTATTCTCTAGTACACATGCAGGGTTAATACTGTGTTTAGGGTACCTGCTAATTTTTTTTCCTCTAAGAAACATAGGTGTGATCTCTTTTAAAGTATGGTATCCTGTGAAATGGCTAGATGATTAAGATTTCTGATCACTAGACTGAGGTGCAGAAATGGAGAGCTGACTTATTCCAGTGGTGGAAATTTGCCACTTACAGTAATCCTACGACTACCTCCTGAAACCTCTTTTTATCCATTCT
>NW_027709710.1:0-333 GCF_054177405.1 Leptonychotes weddellii | reverse complement strand
CTGGTGGTGGGTATTGAGGAGGGCACGTTCTGCATGGAGCACTGGGTGTTATGCACGAACAATGAATCATGGAACACTTCATCTAGAACTAATGATTTAATGTATGGGGATTAACATAAGAATAAAAAAAAAACCCATTAAAAAGTTGCCTTATGCCCCTTTGCAATAAATCTACCCCACTCCCCAATCCCAGGCAACCACTAATCTGTGTTCCTTTACTATATAAATTAGATGCTACTTCCAGGGTTTTGTATAAATGGGCTTATACAATGTATACTTGAGGAGTCCAGCTCCTGGCCAAAAACCAAATGTGTGATTTTGTAAACCCAATCA
>NW_027709709.1:0-333 GCF_054177405.1 Leptonychotes weddellii | reverse complement strand
ACTTAGTCCTTAGATCCTAGCTGTTGTTTTTTCTTCCTGTTCTGTTTTGTGAAAATGTATATTTTTCTATTTCCAAGTCACCTTAAATACTTCAGTGATGAATTGGGAGAAACTGCCAGAAGACCAGCCAGTTCAAATGCACTTGTTATTATTTTGATTTATTTATTTTTAATATTTTATTTATTTGAGAGAGAGAGAGCACAAGTGAGAGAGCGCACAAGCAGGGTGAGGGGCAGAGGGAGAAGCAGACTCCCCGCTGAGCAGGGAGCCCAGTGTGGGGCTCGATCCCAGGACCCTGGGATCATGACCTGAGCCAAAGGCAGACACTTAACT
>NW_027709708.1:0-333 GCF_054177405.1 Leptonychotes weddellii | reverse complement strand
GGCTCCCTGCTCTGCGGGGAGCCTGCTTCTCCCTCTCCCACTCCCCCTGCTTGTGTTCCCTCTCTCGCTGTGTCTCTCTCTCTCAAATAAATAAATAAAATCTTTAAAAAAAAATGGCCTCAGGCAAAAATTTTAAAAAAAAAGAATGCAATTCCTTTCCTTTTTCTTCTCTCTCGGCGTTTGCCCAGAATCTATTCGTGTCCTGATGTTACTTGTTGCTTGTTGTTCCTTTAGCTAAGTGTCGTTTCTGTCATCTTTTCCAAGTTAGTATAAAAATTATTGCATGTTTTAAATTTTCGACGATGAACAACAGTATAGGAATCTCTCAGGACC
>NW_027709707.1:0-333 GCF_054177405.1 Leptonychotes weddellii | reverse complement strand
CCGGCAGAGCGAGAAGCAGGCTCCCTACTGAGCAAGGAGTCTGACACTGACAGGGGACTCAATTCCAGGACCCTGGGGTCATGCATGGTCTGAGCTGAAAGCAGCCGCTTAACCAACTGAGCTACCCAAGGGTTCCAACTGCAAATCTTTAAGGTTTAGTTAAAGCTGTAGTTAGAGTGAAATATATAACATCACATGACTAAATAAGAAAAAAAAAACTGAGCAATCTGGATGAAATGGAGGCCTTCCTGGAAACCTATAAGCTGCCAACTGAAACAGGAAGATATTGACAACCTGAATAGGCCAATAACCAGTAATGAGATTGAAGCACTG
>NW_027709706.1:0-333 GCF_054177405.1 Leptonychotes weddellii | reverse complement strand
TCTGGGTGGCTCAGTTTGTTAAGCGTCTGCCTTCAGCTCAGGTCATGATCCCAGTGTCCTGGGATTGAGCCCCGCATCGGGCTCCCTGCTCGGCGGGAAGCCTGCTTCTCCCTCTCCCATTCCCCCTGCTTGTGTTCCCTCTCTCACTGTGTCTCTCTCTGTCAAATAAATAAATAAAATCTTTTAAAAAAATGTTTTTTTTTGTGCCTTAAAATTTAATTCACAATTGAACAACTGCTATATGATTCCAGACACTCAAAGTCGGGTCTTGTGGGAGCTACTTTTCACCTACTTCTAAAGCCCATTATTATTTTTTTTTTAAAGATTTTATTT
>NW_027709705.1:0-5906 GCF_054177405.1 Leptonychotes weddellii | reverse complement strand
ATTCCAGGACAACTAAGGGTCTGTTGAAGATCTGACAACAGAAGTCACCCATCCTGGGCTACCTGACAGGGTATGTCACCAGGCCTGGAGGCTGGAGGGAGATTTTGTCTCACTTCCCTATGGATCTGGAGCACTGTGTACGGATTGATAGTATCTTAGCATGGATGACAGTGATTGTCCCCTTGTCCTCACACTGGAGTCCAGACATAGCAGAACGCATGAACACACTGGAGTTCAGAGATGTCAGAACACATGAACTGGTCAAGACATCTTTGGATCCAGGAAATGATGGGGGCCAAGGATCCCTAGCTGAATCTCAGGAGATATCAGGGAGGGCTCCCCGGCATCTCCTGGTGCCAGTATCTGTATATATATATTTATACATACACATACATTTTTTTTAACAACAATGATGTCACTTCTCAGGGTGCATATAAGTCTGACAGATTCCGCCAGGGATGCAGAGAATGAGGGTCACTGGGTCAGCACAGGCTGGGAGAAGGAACCTGCAAGCACAGACATGCATGGGTGATGGGGCAGGCATGGAGGTGAAGCTTCTTGGGGGATCTGGATCCAAAGGGGTTGACATCGTCTTGGGGGATGCATCAGATCATGGAGGATAGTTCTCACCTGTGCAGTAAGAGGGGAACACAAGAAGGAGAAGTCTACACCATGGTGGACACAGTCCTGCTGAGACCCCACGTGGAGCTGGGCTGCCCCAGGTATCTCTTATTCCCTTCAGTGCCCCCTAGAAGGAGGGGCTATTCCAGTACATTTGGGTTCCACTTTCTCATTCTCGATGTATCTTTTAGTGTACAAAAATAGTTTTGGAGAAGTCCAATTGAACATTTTCCCCCTATTTTAGCTGGTGCTTTTTTTTCAAGATTTTATTTACTTATTTAACACACACACACACACACACACATACACAGACAATGAGAGAGAGAGCATGGGCGGGTAGAGCAGCAGACAGAGGGAGAGGTAGGACCAGGCTCCCCACTGAGCAAGGAGCCCAGTGTGGGGCTCGAACCAGGACCCTGGGATCATGACCTCAGCCAAAGGCAGACGCTTAACCTACTGAGCCACCCAGGGGCCCCTGCTGGTGCTTTTGATGTCATATGTAAAGAATCCATTGCCACGTCAAAACTCACAGATATTTCCTTCTCTGTTTGCTTCTAAGACTTTAATATGTTTAGCCCTTAAATATAGATCTTTGTTCCATTTCACATTCATTTTTATATATGCTATGCGGTAAGGGTCTAATCACATTCTTTGCCAGTGGACATCTAGTTGTCCCAGCACCATTGTTGGAGAGACCATTTTATCCACATTAAATTCTCTTAGCACCCTTTTGAAAATCTATGGACCACAGATGAGTGACTTATTTTTTTTTTTAAGATTTTATTTATTTCACAGAGAGAGACACAGCGGGAGAGGGAACACAAGCAGGGGGAGTGGGAGAGGGAGAAGCGGGCTTCCGGCGGAGCAGAGAGCCCGATGCGGGGCTCGATCCCAGGACCCTGGGACCATGACCCGAGACGGAGGCAGACGCTTAATGACTGAGCCACCCAGGCGTCCCAGATAAGTGATTTATTTCTGGACTCTCAAATATGTTTAATATATCCTTACGTCTATCTTTAGGCCAGTACCACACTCTTGATTATTGTAGCTTTGTAAGTCAGTTTTAGAGAGTTTTAAAATCTGGAATTGTGAGTTCTTACAAATTTGTTCATCTTCAGGATTGTTCGGATGTTCTGAGTCCCTGTAATTGCACAGAAAATTTAAGATCCTCTTTTTGGAATGTGCAAACAAGCATTCAGGGGTTCGATAGGGATTGCATTTAATCTGTCCATTGCTAGGGAGACTATTGTCTTTTTTTTTTTTTTCAAGTAGGCTCCACGCCCAACATGGAGCACAAACCCACAACCCTGAAATCCAGAGTTGTGTGCTTCACCTACCGAGCCATCAAGGTGCTCCACGTGTTGGCTTCTTAACAATTTACTTAGTTCTTCATTTTTTTGCTAAACTAAATACAATAAAAAAATAAAACATTAGGTACTACCCATAGGTTTATCTTCTTTTGTCTTATTACAGGAAAACTATAAAGATAACCATGGGTCCATTAGTAAACCTGGTGTATACGTTATTGAACTATGGTACTACGTTTCTAGAAATTGTGAAATGTATTCCTAAATTTGCTAATCTAAAGAATACTGGCATAACAAACAGTTCACAATCGTTTACTATATAGCTTTCCCTAGAAACTAAGGTTTCTAAGACTTAAGAATGCTAATAAATGTAATTTAGACTACTAGAAATGATAAAGAAAAAAGATCTGTGTGCCAGGAAAGTAAGACATGTGTTTTGGTGAAAAAAGGTATGTGGCATGGGAACACATTTTTTGTTGAGGGAAAAGAAAAATGTTCTTGTCCTAAGATAAGGCTGGTTATTTGAAGAAAGAAAACTTAAGTCTAAATTTCAATGTATAAAAGAATGTTGTAGTACCTTTTTTGAAAAGGAATTTTATGTGTTGTCACTACTGGTTAAAATTAAGATAAATTTAAATACCAAACTATGTGGATGCAAAATTGAAATTCTGTTTTAACTTGGTTAAAAAGTAAACATTTTTCTTGAATTATTGGTCTGCTCGTACAAAAAAAATGATAAATAAGTTTTTATTCATTTTTAAAATTATGTGCCTAGAACACATGAGTTATGTATTTTGCCAAATTATTTCTATGTTTATCTGAACTTTGATGCATTAAAAATATGTTTTAATATTTTTAAAATATCCTACGTTTTGCTTACAACTCTGTAACTTTCTGTATTTACCTTTGATTTATGTTTGCATTGTGTGTCACGGGAATAACCACATTTCCTTGTCAATTGCATCGTAATGACCTCTAACCCATCCGTAGCCATGGCCACTGTCATGTCTTGTCACGTACAGTTCCCATCTTACTCCGATGTTACTGCAAATGTGTTACATCTTCAAGGATATTCATGGGCAGAACTTCAAAAAATGTAGGTATCTGATACCTTTGAGATAGCAAAACTAAAGAAAAAATTACCAGAACTAAGAGAAAAAAACTGGATTCAAACAGATCAGAAATAAAGAAAATGAAACTGAATGGACAGAGGAAGATAATGGTACTTTTTATGAACTCTTGTTTGAAACATTGTTGACTTTTAAAAATGTTTTCTTCCTTCAGATTTAAGGAAGCTTCTCTTAAGCGAACTGATTATTAATGAATAGATGAAATATACCTTTGTGAACAAATGAAACTATTTATCTTTTCTCCATACCCGAGAAAAGCAGGGATTCTACTTCTTCCTCTCCGTGGGGATTTACTTTAAGCAACATTTCTCCTGCCTTTGTTTCCCTCATCAGCTGACTCTGTTACCTGGGCAGCCTGCCCCTGGCACCCAGGAGTTTCTCCTCAATAGGAGAAAACCAAACAATGTCTTCCTGCTTAGGAGAGGCTGGAGGGGCCGAATTTAAGAGAATTTGGAATATTTTGTAGCCCGTGTTCCTTGAGATTAGTTCAGACTACAGTTTAGACGAAACAAAGGAAAGAGCTGACTTGGCGAAGGAGGGGGAGCTGCACAGGGAGACCCATTGCTGAGGGACAGCAGGTTTTTGTCTCACTTCCCCACAGGCGGGGAGCACTGTGTGAGCACTGAGACTATCATCCCACGATGCACAATAATACTCAGCCTCGTCCTCAACCTGGAGCCCAGTGATGGTCAGCGTGCCTGAGCTGCCAGACTTGGAGCCAGAGAATCGTTCAGGGACCCCTGAGGGTCGGTTGCTGTTACCATAGATGACGGTTCTGGGGGCCTTTCCTGGGAGCTGTTGGAGCCAGTTCACATAATAACCACCCCCGATGTTGGAGCTGCTTCCAGTGCAGGAGATGGTGACCATCTGGCCCAGGGCCCGAGAAACGGAGGACGGCTGAGTCAGCACAGACTGGGCCCAGGACCCTGCAAGGGGGAAAAGCACAGAGAGGGTGATGCTGGGGTTTTGAGACAAGAGGAGGAAGCCAGGCCCATGTGTCCTCCCAGGGCCCCTTCCCCTGTCCCTGCATCCACTCACCTGTGCAGTGAGCAAGGAGGCTGAGGAGGAGAGGGGACCAGGCCATGGTGGAGGTCATCACCGATCCTGCCTTCTGTGGTCCCACAGCTGTGCAGAGCCTCCCCTAACCTTTCCCTCCCCCTCTTCATCCTCTGAGAGAGGGAGGGCCCGGCCATGCAAATGAGACAGCAGTTCTCTGACCCCTCCCTGCCCCTGGGTCATGTCCCTCTGCCTGTGGCTGTCAAGGACCTGGCAGGGGAGGGGCTGTGAGGGGCCAGGGGGTGGGGAGGTCCCAGCTGCTAGCGCTGAGCAGAGGGTACAGGCAGGGCCAGGTGTCAGGTCCCAGCTCTGATCACCACTGACTCCTCAGAAATGGGACTAGAGTGCCCCCTGGTGTCCAGACCCAGACACATCATTGTGTGACAAGGTGGCCAGGGCCCATCAGACCCATCTCTGCACATCCCCTTCAATGCTTTGTCCACTGCTCCTTGCATTAGGGCCTGACCAGGTGTTCCTATATATCACTTCCCCTTAAGTCAGGACTCTTAGATGCTCTGCTAAGAGTCTTCAGAATGAGTCTGTTCACGGCTCCCTTCTCTGTTCCTGGGTCAGGACTGGGGTGGTGTCTCTAACAAACTTAGAGATCAGGGTCCAGAGTAGTGATGGGTCCCCATGGATACAGGGTCGCTTCTGTGCAGGATGCTGGGAGTTTCCTCGTATGTGCTTTCTCCCTGATTTCCAGAGCTCTCCTTCCTCTGAGGTCCCCACAACACTGAGGAGACAGGGAATGATTCTCTCCAGACTGTGGGTAGAAGCCGTCCCGTGCATTCCTAGAGGGTTACATACTGAACATCTTTGTCTCCTGTCACTGTGTCAAACTGCTTGAAACAACAGTTGTCCACACACTGGGCAGGGATTCCCTCCCCGGCTCCGTCCTCCCAGCACAGACACGAGTCTGCAGGAGCCCTGCCACGTGAGTGTGTGCAGCCCTGACCTCAGAGAACAAAGGACAAACATGCTGGACATTCTAGGAAGAAAGGAGTGACAGCTGTAGATGCTCTGACAGGGACCTAGTGACAGAGATTATGTGTCAGTCACCACGGAGCCAACGTCATATTTAAGAAGAATGTGTGTTATTTTATACATAATTCCATTCAGTAAGATTGAATTAATGGAACAGGAATGCCATCTTTTCTCAGGAGAATAGGGTTTTATATACTTTTTCTAAAATCACTTATTTGTACCATGTGTCTGGTCTCCCACGTAGGAAAGGTCAACGTGGTGCCCAGTGAAACCCCTTGAGGGGCCTGTTCCTATGAACTCAGAGCCATTCTGCTGACGAAATTGCCAAACACAGACAGAGCTTCTAGGACAAAGGATTTGGGGTCAGACCACTCCCTGGGTTGGACACAGCTCTAGTCCCTGCAACTGTGTCCAGCACATTCAGGATGGAAGCGTTATTCATTCAGTGACCAATGACTACAGGAATGGATTTTACTACCCAAAGCCTACTGAACACAGAAGTTTCTGTCAAATATCCCAAAGCTGAGGAGGGGAGAAGTGGAGATAAGGGGGAGTGTGTCCCTGAGGTCACATGCCCTGTGGCCCTGGGTTGGGACAGAAGACTTTCCATCAGAGTGCAGCCTGGCTGGAAGTGTCACTGCGGAGTGACTAAAGAGTGACAGCCCAACCCTGAGAACACAGGGAACATGAGTCACTTGGCCTCAAGGGTATGTGTTCTGAGGCTGTGGTCCCAGAATCAACATACTGATCAGCCTCAGCCACTGACTGGATCCCACAGATGGTTGGGGGCTGAGCTGCCCATGGGGAC
>NW_027709704.1:0-333 GCF_054177405.1 Leptonychotes weddellii | reverse complement strand
TCCTGGGATCGAGTCCCGCATCGGGCTCCCTGCTCGGCGGGAAGCCTGCTTCTCCCTCTCCCACTCCCCCTGCTTGTGTTCCTGCTCTCGCTGTCTCTCTCTCTGTCAAATAAATGAATAAAAATCTTTAAAAAAAAACAAAAACAAAAACAAAAAACAAGGCATCTTAAGTTTGATCAACTATGGCATATAATTTTATAATCAAAACAAATGTCAAATCCAGTAGCAACAAGCACACCTAGTGCTTAGATCTTGATATGAAGTAAAAAAAAATTTGGTTTTGTTTTTCATTTTATATTCCTCAGTACCTTAAAATTTTGGTCATTTTAATGT
>NW_027709703.1:0-333 GCF_054177405.1 Leptonychotes weddellii | reverse complement strand
CTGGGATCGAGCGCCGCATCGGGCTCCCTGCTCGGCGGGAAGCCTGCTTCTCCCTCTCCCACTCCCCCTGCTTGTGTTCCCTCTCTCACTGTGTCTCTCTCTGTCAAATAAATAAATAAAATCTTTAAAAAACAAAACAAAATTCCCTTTATTTTTAATTTTTTTTTTCAAATATTCCCTTTAATGTATAGCCTCTCCTTTACACTAAACACAATCTACCAGCTTACCTCCCACTGAAGCTAAAGACTCACTACTCTTTCACTATATATCTATTGATTTTCCATCACTAGATCAGAGATTTTATTTTTCTGTTTTCCACTATTCTTTTTTTTT
>NW_027709702.1:0-333 GCF_054177405.1 Leptonychotes weddellii | reverse complement strand
CATCCATCCATCCATCCATCCATCCATCCATCCATCCATCCATCATAACTATCCATCATCTATCTATCTATCTATCTATCTATCTATCTATCTATCTATCTATCATCATCTATCTATCTAATCTATCATCCATCCATCCATCCATCCATCCATCCATCCATCACAGTAGCTAGCACCCCAGGGGTGATTCTGCCCCTCAGGGGACCATTGGCAATGTCTGGAGTTGTTTCTGGTTGTCACACTGAGGGAGGGAACAGCATGCTCCTGGCATGTGGTAAGTGGAGACCAGGGACAGTGCTCCACACCCTACAGAGTACACGGGACATTCCACCT
>NW_027709701.1:0-333 GCF_054177405.1 Leptonychotes weddellii | reverse complement strand
TGTTTCTTACTTGAGGCATGCTTCAAATACTAGGATCTCTGGCTACAAATCTAAGGGTGAAACTGCATCCAGGGCTTTTGCATTCTTCACTTGGCGGGCCTTCAGCATCCAGGCACTGTTCGTATGGACTTATCCGCTGCCCTGGCGGTGTTCCCTTACATACCCCTATCCTAAAGCCCTCATACCATCCAGGAAATACGCCATTTTTCTTTGAAGCAGGCTTGACATTATGCTATTCCTCTTTTCTCTTTACTCCCAGGAGGTATACTCTGTTTTTTTTGTTTGTTTGTTTGTTTTTAAAGATTTTATTTATTTATTTGAGAGAGAGAGAAT
>NW_027709700.1:0-333 GCF_054177405.1 Leptonychotes weddellii | reverse complement strand
GTTTATAAAACAGACAAAAGCCTTGTGTGACCTCTAAAGACAATGGAATCTCCGTGGTTATTGGCACAACCCCTCAAACACCCCCAAGGTGCCAAAGGGCCAATGTCAGGGCAATTTGAAAAGCACTGCATTGAGGGCGCCTGGGTGGCTCAGTTGGTTAAGCGACTGCCTTCGGCTCAGGTCATGATCCTGGAGTCCCGGGATCGAGTCCTGCATCGGGCTCCCTGCTCAGCGGGGGGTCTGCTTCTCCCTCTGCCCTCTTCCCTCTCGTGCTCTCTGTCTCTCATTCTCTCTCTCTCAAATAAATAAATAAAATCTTTAAAAAAAAAAAAA
>NW_027709699.1:0-333 GCF_054177405.1 Leptonychotes weddellii | reverse complement strand
CAATTGTTAGATCTTGTTGGATAGACCCTTTAAGAATGATATAGTGTCCTTCTGTGTCTTTGACTACAATCTTTAGTTTAAAATCTAATTTGTCTGATGTAAGAATTGCTACCCCAGCTTTCTTTTGAGGTCCACTGGCATGGAAGATGGTTCTCCATCCCTTCACTTTCAGTCTGGATGTATCTTTAGGTTCAAAATTAGTCTCTTGTAGACAGCATATGGATGGGTCCTGTCTTTTTATCCAATTTGTAACCCTGTGCCGTTTTATGGGAACATTTAGGCCATTCACGTTGAGAGTGATTATTGAAAGATATGAATTTATTGTCATCATGT
>NW_027709698.1:0-333 GCF_054177405.1 Leptonychotes weddellii | reverse complement strand
GAAAAGACACTTCTCCAAAGAAGACATCCAAATGGCCAACAGACACATGAAAAAGTGCTCAGCATCACTCAGCATCAGGGATATACAAATCAAAACCCAGATGAGATACCACCTCACACCAGTCAGAATGGCTAAAATTAACCACTCAGGAAATGACAGATTTTGGTGAGGATGTGGAGAAAGGGGAACCCTCCTACACTGCTGACGGGAATGCAAGCTGGTGCAGCCACTCTGGAAAAACAGTATGGGGTTTCCTCAAAAAGTTGAAAATAGGGCTACCCTATGATTCAGCAATTGCACTACTGGGTATTAACCCCAAAGATACAAATGTAG
>NW_027709697.1:0-333 GCF_054177405.1 Leptonychotes weddellii | reverse complement strand
GCATCCAAACTCCGATGGGGATGGGAGTGAGGGGGGTGGCGGGTGTTATTAAATGGACTCTCCAAACCCCAGCAATAACCCCCAGGTTCACAGTGTGGGGAGGGCAAACCTACCGCCTGGGTGGGAACACTGCCAATTCTCTCTTTTTTGGCAAAGCTTTTAAGGGTTCTGCAAGACTCCACTCTAGTTTGCAAGCCATCTGGAGCCTGTAGGAGCTAAGTTCAGGTTGTTCTCAAGGAGACCTGGTGTTGGCAACGGCCCATGGTGTCTGGCAGGCTGTTTCCACAGCCAAGGGGAAGCTCGGGGGCTGCAAACAGCACCTCCAAAGTAACT
>NW_027709696.1:0-333 GCF_054177405.1 Leptonychotes weddellii | reverse complement strand
GCATAATCTCCTCCAGTCCCATCCATGTTGATGTAAAAGTTGGGTATTCATCCTTTCTGATGGCTGAGTAATATTCCATTGTATATATGGACCACATCTTCTTTATCCATTCATCTGTTGAAGGGCATCTCGGTTCTTTCCACAGTTTGGCTATTGCGGACATTGCTGCTATGAACATTGGGGTGCATATGGCCCTTCTTTTCACTACATCTGTGTCTTTGGGGTAAATATGCAGGAGTGCAATTGCTGGGTCATAGGGTAGCTCTATTTTTAAATTTTTGAGGAACCTCCACACTGTTTTCCATAGTGGCTGTACCAACTTGCATTCCCACC
>NW_027709695.1:0-333 GCF_054177405.1 Leptonychotes weddellii | reverse complement strand
ATTTTTATTGATCTATCATCATGTTCACTCTTTGTTTTATAACCTCCATTTTGCTTTTAAGCCTATCCAATTAATTTTAAAATTTCAGATAATACATTTTTCAGTTCTAGGACTAGAGTTTGGTTCTTTTTTATAGTTTCTATTTGACTATGTTTTCATTTATATTTTTGAATATATTTTTAATTGATACTTTAAAGTCTTGTCTGCTACTTATAACATTTGAATCACTTCAAAATTGATCTCTGTCTATTGTTTTTTCTCCTGAAAATGGGTCATGTTTTCCTGTTTCTTTGTGAAATAATTTTGGATTATATCTTAATCACTGCTGTAATT
>NW_027709694.1:0-5907 GCF_054177405.1 Leptonychotes weddellii | reverse complement strand
ACAAATAATGCAATATATGTTAAGAAAAAAAAAAAGAAGAAGAAGAAGGTAGCGGGAGGGGAAGAATGAAGCGGGGGAAATCGGAGGGGTGGACGAACCATGAGAGACGATGGACTCTGAAAAACAGGCTGGGGGTTCTAGAGGGGAGGGGGGTGGGAGAATGGGTTGGCCTGGTGGTGGGTATTGAGGAGGGCACATTCTGCATGGAGCACTGGGTGTTATGCACAAACAATGAATCATGGAACACTTCATCTAGAACTAATGATGTAATGTATGGGGATTAACATAAGAATAAAAAAAATAAAAAAATAAAAGGAAAGATAACATGCTTTAAAAAAAAAAAAAGAAGATGTGGTTCATATATACAATGGAATATTACTCAGCCATCAGAAAATATCAATATCTACCATTTACATCGACATGGATGGAACTGGAGGGGATTATGCTAAGTGAAATAAGTCAATCAGAGAAAGTTATCATATGGTTTCACTTATATGTGGAATATAAGGAATAGCACAGAGGACTGTAGGGGAAGAAAGGGAAAACTAAAAGGAAGTCATCAAAGAGAGAGAAAAACCATGTGAGACTCTTGATTCTAGGAAACAAACTGAGAGTTGCTGGAGGGGAGGTGGGTGGGGGAATGGGACAATTGGGTGATGGACATTTAAGGAGGGCACGTGATGTGATGAGCACTGGGTGTTACATGAAACTGATAAATTATTGAACACTACTTCAGAAACTAATGATGTACTATTTGTTGGCTAATTGAAGTTAAATAAAAATAAATATAATAAACAAATAAACATATAAACATGAAAGTAAACTATTCCTATGGTTAATTTTTAGAACATTTATTATACATAAATAGAAACTGAAATTTCCAATCATATCTTTGTTTTTATGAAAAATTAAGTTTATCTTGAAAAGACAAATCAGATTGGGAGAAAATATTTGCAAAAGAACTATATTATAAAGGACTGTTATCCAACATATACAAAGAATTCTTAAACTCAAGTATAGGAAAAGGAACTGATTAGAAATGGGCCAAAAACTTGAACAGACACCTCACCAAAGACAATATACAGATGGAAAATAAGCACATGAAAAGATATGCCATCTAATTTTCATCAAGGAAATGCAAATTAAAACAACAATAAGATACCACTACACACTTATCAGCATGGCTAAATTACAGAACTCTGACAACACCAAATTCTGGCAAGGATGTGGAGCAACAGAGACTCTGATTTAGTGCTGGTGAGAATATAAAATCTTATAGCCACTCTGAAATACAGTTTGGCAGTTTCTCACAAAACCAAACATACTCTTACAACAAAATCCATCAATCACACTCCCTGGCATTTATTCAAAGGTGTTCAAAACTTATGTCCATGCAAACCCCTACATGTGGATGTTGCTGAAACGTGGAAGCAACTGAGATGTTCTGCACTAGGTGAATGGATAAATAAACTGTGACACATCAAGACAATGGAATATTATTCAGCACTAAAAAGAAATGAGCTATCAAGATCTGAAAAGACACAGAGAGACTTTAAATGTGTGCTACCAAGTGAATGAAACCAATATTAAAAGCTGTATACTGTATGATCCCCACTATATGACACTCTGCAAAAGGCAAAATTATGGAGATAAAACCAATTGTCAGGATTTGGGTTGGGGGGATAGGAAGGGATGAACTGGCAGAGCACAGAGGATTTTCAGAGCAGTGAAAGTACTCTGTATGATATTATAATGATGGGCACATATCATTATGTAGTTGTCCAAACCCATCGAATATCTGACAGCAAGAGTGAACCCTAATGTAAAGTGTAGACTGTGGATGATTACAATTATAACAAATTGGTTACAAATGGTAACAAATTGGAATAATTTCTTATGGAAGATATTGATAATGGGAGAGGCTATGCATGGGATGGGGCTGGGAGTCTATGTCTCATATACATGTGGGGAATCTCTGTTTCTTCTATCAGTTTTGTTGTGAACTTAAAACTGTTCTAAAAATAGTCTATTAAAACAAACAAACAAGTTTCTCAATTTTGTTAATTACTTTTAACAATAAAGTCTCTAAAAATCGCCTCTAAATTCTAAGTGCATAGTGAATGAATAAAACATATGTATTTGGGGTCTATAATATATGTCAAATTAAAATACATAATCATAGACTTATTCCATGAATAATCAACTACTGTCAAATTGTGTTCACACAATACACTACTAGTAAACTACACAGAATATATGAAATTGTTATTTTCATAAATTGAGTGATGGGCAACAGAGTATTGTGATTCTTGAAAGAAAAGAACCAACAAGGTAAGTCCAATGACAGATACAGCTGAAGGCTGGGAGACAGTTTTCAAGCTAGAGGGGAACAAAAATGAACACAGCCAAACATTCTCTGAGTTTAGGAGATAGAGACCAGAATTCACTGAGGGTGAGGCTGTTAGATTTTAAGGGGCCAAGCACCAGAGGGGAAGCAGGTAGACAGAAAGAGAACTTTAAATCTGCAGAAGAATCCCCTGAATTTTCATGTATGAGGTGAAACTCTGTGATCCTAGGGAAAGAACCATGGAAAGAAGTAGGTTCAACAACTCAAAGAGCCCACAAAAAGCTAGGAATAGTTTGCATCCTACCAGATGGGATATAGAGACACTGAGATCACAAAGAATTTGGTAGAGTCCTCCCATAGGTGATAGTGGGCAGCATTAGCTGTAGACTGAAGAGTGCTCTGGTCTGGCCCTAATGAAGATAAAAAGCAAGCACTGCATGGGTAAAACTCACTCTAAGTAACTTAACAGAATGTCAGAACAAAAATCAACACTATTAAAAGAATAGAACAAAACTCAGCACCCAGCTATGTAAAGTCATGGTATCTGTCACCCAATACAATATTACCAGGCATGTGAGGAAACAGAAATATATGACCCAAAGCCAAGAGATAAATCAGTAATAAAAATAGGCACACAATTGAAAGATTATAAAATTAGTAAACATGGTAGTTAATGAAGCTACTGTAAATACGTTTTATATATGCAAGAATGTGGAAAAAACATGAACATAATGAAGAAAAACACAAATATATTTTTAAAAATGTAAGTGGAACTTCTATGGGATAAAAATTTAATATCTAAAATAAAAAATAATTTGGGTGTGATTAATAGCCTATTAGAAATCCAGAGTAAAGTATTAGGAAGCTGAAGAAATAGCAATAGAAACTCAAAAATTAGAGAGAGAAAGACTGATTAAAAATGAACAGAGCATCATTGACCCAGGGGAAAATATCAAGCAATTAAAAATAAATGGAATTTGAGATCCAGATTAAAAAAAAAAAAGCTAAAATAAAAAAATTTTAAAGAAATAATGAAAGAAAACTTACTTATTTGATGAATAGTATAGACCTACAGATGCAAGAATTTCAACAATCATCAAGCACACACACACAAAATAAGATTATGAAAGATATATTACAATAAAACTACTAAAGAACAATAATAAATATGAAACTCTATAAAGCAGAGAGAGATGGGTAAAAATACACCTAACTTTTAGACCAAAAATGATAAGAATTATCACCAACTTCACATGAGAGATTCTGCAGACCAGAAAACAATGTAGCAACATCTTCAGAGCCTAAAGACAAAAACTGCCAACTTAAAGACATCCAAATGGCCAAAAGACACATGAAAAAGTGTTCAACATCACTCGACATCAGGGAAATCCAAATCAAAACCTCAGTGAGATACCACCTTACACCAGTCAGAATGGCTAAAATGAACAATTCAGGAAATGACAGATGTTGGTGAGGATGAGGAGAAAGGGGAACCCTCCTACACTGTTGGTAGGAATGCAAGCTGGTGCAGCCACTCTGGAAAACAATATGGAGTTTTCTCAAAAAAGTTGAAAATAGAGCTACCATATGATCCAGCAATTGCACTACTGGGTATTTACCCCAAAGATACAAATGTAGGGATCTGAAGGGGTACGTGCACCCCAATGTTTATAACAGCAATGTCCACAATAGCCGAACTTTGGAAAGAGCCAAGATGTCCATCAACAGATGAATGGATAAAGAAGATATGGTATATATATACAATGGAATATTATGCAGTCATCAAAAAACATGAAATCTTGCCATTTGCAATGACATGAATGGAACTAGAGGGTATTATGCTAAGCGAAATAAGTCAATCAGAGAAAGACAAGTATCATATAATGTCCCTGATATGAGGAATTCTTAATCTCAGGAAACAAACTGAGGGTTGCTGGAGTGGTGGGCGGTGGGAGGGATGGGGTGGCTGGGTGATAGACACTGGGGAGGGTACGTGCTATGGTGACCGCTGTGAATTGTGTAAGACTGTTGAATCACAGACCTGTACCTCTGAAACAAATAATACATTATATGTTAAAAAAAAAAAAGGAAGATAGTAGGAACGGAAAAATGAAGGGAGGTGGGAATCGGAGAGGGAGATGTACCATGAGAGACTATGGACTCTGAGAAAAAAACTGAGGGTTCTAGAGGGAGGATGGGTTAGCCTGGTGATGGGTATTAAAGTGGGCACATACTGCATGGAGCACTGGGTGTTATAAGCAAACAATGAATCATGGAACACTACATCAAAAACTAATGATGTAATAATGTATGGTGATTAACATAACATAATAAAATAAAACTTAAAAAAAAGTGTTACCTACATTCATAACAAAAACAAAACAAAACAAACAAACAAAAAAGTCTATACCCAATGTAAATATATTTTAAAAATAAACTTAAGATAAAGACATTTTTAGACAAAATGAAACTAAGAATTTATCACTCATATACACTGCAATATTGTTAAAGCATATCCTTCAGGCATAAAGAAAAAACTCAAAACATGGGAGTTATCATGATACAGAACATCATACTTGTTATGGATGTGGTTAAATACAAAAGTTTTCCTTCTCACTTTTGAAATTTTTAGAAAATGACAATTTAATGCAAAAATATGATCAATGTATTATAGGGTTTCAAATATATGTAAAAGTGGAATGACAACAATAGCTCAAGGGACAAGAGTGTGGAAATGAAAACATGCTCTTGTAAGCTTCTTACATCATAAACAAAATGGTGTAATATCATTTGAAGACAAACTGTGATTGATTAAAGAAGTATATTGTAAATCCTAGATTAGCCATTATTAAGAGTACAACAAAATGAAGCAATTATACCTAAGAAGCCAAAAGGAAAAAAAATGAAGTTGAAAATGTTCATTTTATAAAAAGAAACAGGAAAAAATAAACATTTGATAAGCACAGGAAAAAAAAGTAGCATGACAGTAAAGTGAACACATCCATATGAATAAATACATTAAATATAAATGACCTAAGCATCCCAGTAAAATTCAGAGATTGTATAAAAAAATCCCAGGGGGGCGGAGCAAGATGGCGGAGGAGTAGGAGACCTGGATTTCGTCTCCTCTCAGGAATTCAGCTGGATAGGGATCAAACCATTCTGAACACCTACAAACTCAACAGGAGATTGAAGAAAAGAAGAGCAACAACTCGCTCAACAGAAAAGCGACCACTTTCTGGAAGGTAGGACGTATGGAGAAGTGAATCCAAGGTGATATTCGGGAGGATAGACAGCGGGGGAGGGGCCTCCGTCGGCCGCTTCTGGCAAGTGATAGAACAACGGAGCACAAAATCGGAACTTTTAAAAGTCTGCTCCGCTGAGGGACGTCACTCCGGTGGCTAAGCGGGGGGTGGAACCCTCCGGGACAGTGTGGTCTCAGGACCCTCGGGGTCACAGAAAGACCGGGGGTGCCTGAGTGTGGCAGAGCTCCCAGGTAACGGAGCAGGGAAGCCGGCTGCAGAGGCGGAGCCCAGGCGCGGGCTCTCAGCTCGGGGTTG
>NW_027709693.1:0-333 GCF_054177405.1 Leptonychotes weddellii | reverse complement strand
CCTCTAGCGCTGGAGTTCTGCCTTTCTCATTGATTGGTAAACTTGGTCTTGGCGGGCTGTTCTTGCTGATCTTCTGGGGGAGGGGCCTGTTGCTGTGGTTCCCAAATATCTTTGCCAGAGACAGAACTGCCCCACCCTTGTCTGTTCTGGGCTAAGTAATCTCCTCGGGTTTGCTCTCAGGAGCTTTTTTTCCCTGCAAACTTTCCGTACAGCTTTGGAAGACGAGAGTGAAAATGGCGGCCTCTCAATCTCCACCCCGAGAACCTGAGAACTTGGGGCCCCACTCCTCAGTGAGCCCCAGAGAAAAGCAGTCAATCACTCCTGTCTCCCTGG
>NW_027709692.1:0-333 GCF_054177405.1 Leptonychotes weddellii | reverse complement strand
TTTTTTTAAAGATTTTATTTATTTATTTGAGACAGAGAGAGAATGAGAGAGAGAGAGCACATGAGAGGGGGGAGGGTCAGAGGGAGAAGCAGGCTCCCCGCCGAGCAGGGAGCCCGATGCGGGACTCGATCCAGGGACTCCAGGATCATGACCTGAGCCGAAGGCAGTCGCTCAACCAACTGAGCCACCCAGGCGCCCTACCGTTAACATTCTTAAAAGCCCTATTATTTTAACAGAGAAATTTTGCTGGACCTACCCTTAAGATCCTTAAAGGCCTTTGTCTGAGGCCCCACCTTGAATCTTTCTGAGGTCCTAACCATTATCAGACAGTTA
>NW_027709691.1:0-333 GCF_054177405.1 Leptonychotes weddellii | reverse complement strand
AGGGTATCAGTCTTGTCTGAGACTGAGAAACTTGAGCCAGTTTGCGTGGTGGGGGTGTGGGGGTGGGAGGAGCTGAAAACAGAGGAGACAGAAGGAATGACTGCAGGAGCACAGACCAGAAGAGCAGGGTGCGCACTGACCCAAGACACAGCAGCCCCAAGACCCTGGAAGACAAATGGGGGGAAGGGGCGGGACGCGGGCACACTGTAGGTCTGGGATTGGGAAGTCGAGGGAATTGAACCCGAAGCCTCAACTCTATCTGTGAAACAGGGAGCAAGGTGAGGAAGGTAAGGCCCAGGGATGCGGTGACTTGCAGGACGACTGCTGGTTCGC
>NW_027709690.1:0-333 GCF_054177405.1 Leptonychotes weddellii | reverse complement strand
GATTATCAAAAGTCATTCCTGTACAAGCTGCACACAAAGCCGCTGGTTTAATCTCACTGAGCAGAGGGCAAGTTCGGTGATGGACGAGGACAGTCTGCTTCAAGACCACTTGCCTGTGCCGTTGGGGAGACCCCCCTGAGCACAGGTTGCTGCTTGGAACCTGCAGTCCAGCTGGCTTTGGACCCCGCAGGCTCCCTGCATCGGGAGCTGGAAACCATGGGGAGCACGGTGCTGGGCTTGGGGGAGCGGCTTGGGGTGGCTGGGGGGCCTGGCGTGGGACCTGGGCAGAGTCTCAGAGTGGATGGGTGCAAAGCCCCATAAATCACTTTCACC
>NW_027709689.1:0-333 GCF_054177405.1 Leptonychotes weddellii | reverse complement strand
TTTAAAGTGTACTGTATTCTCTTAATGGAAGTGGAAAAAATCGTTTTGGTTCTCATGATGTTAACAATTCTTAAACAAGAATGTTGTATATTGGTTTGACAGGATTTCAGATCTACTTGTTTATGACTGTTCTTTTTTTTTTTTTTAAAGATTTTATTTATTTATTTGAGAGAGAGAGTGAGAGAGAGAAAGAGCACAAGAGGGGGGAGCGGGAGAGGGAGAAGCAGACTCCCCGCCGAGCAGGGAGCCCGATGCGGGACTCGATCCCGGGACTCCAGGATCATGACCTGAGCCGAAGGCAGTCGCCTAACCAACTGAGCCACCCAGGCGCCC
>NW_027709688.1:0-333 GCF_054177405.1 Leptonychotes weddellii | reverse complement strand
TAGCCTGGTGATGGGTATTTTTTTTTAAAGATTTTATTTATTTGTTTGACAGAGAGGGAGACAGCGAGAGAGGGAACACAAGCAAGGGGAGTGTGAGAGGAAGAAGCAGGCTTCCCGCTGAACAGGGAGCCCAGTGTGGGGCTCCATCCCAGGACCCTGGGATCATGACCTGAGCCGAAGGCAGATGCCCAATGACTGAGCCACCCAGGCGTCCCGTGGTGATGGGTATTAAGGAGGGCACGTACTGAATGGAGCACTGGGTGTTATACACAAACAATGAATCATGGAACACTACATCAAAAACTAATGATGTAATGTATGGTGATTAACATA
>NW_027709687.1:0-333 GCF_054177405.1 Leptonychotes weddellii | reverse complement strand
TGGTTCTTCTCATTTTCTCAAAGGCACCACAGGAAAGGTGAAGATAACTGCTGGTAACAACCAGTGTGTGTGTGTGTGTGTGTGTGTGTGTGTGTGTGTTTTGGAGAGGGGTGTTGCACATTCATGTTTGGGGCGAACCGATCATCTCTGGAGCTCATCCTGGTTAGAATAGACCCGTGGCAGAAAGAGAGGCACTGGGAATTAGAATCATAGAAATCTAGATCCAAATCTCACCACCATGGCTTATTAAATTTAAAATCTTGGGAATGTTAATCAACTTCCCAGAACTTCCAGTTTCATCACCAAAATAACAGAGGCAATGTGCTACCCCCA
>NW_027709686.1:0-333 GCF_054177405.1 Leptonychotes weddellii | reverse complement strand
AAGAAGTACACAGTCAAGGCCCTAGATGATACCCAAAACAGTATTTCTCTAGTAAATACTGAAATGACTCAAATGCGTAAAGCAGTTCTACACAACAGAAACGCATTAGATGTTTTACCTGCTGCACAAGGTGAAACGTGTGCTATTACAAAGACAGAATGCTGGGTGTCCATTCCAGATTATCACAAAAAGATTTCTGGGTTTCTGACAGACATGAATGCTCAAATCGGTGCTTTAAAGGATCCCTCTTTCCTTTAAAGATTGGCTACACTCTTGGACTGGGGGAGGATTCTCATCCACTATCAAGAGACTCTTAATTGGGCTTCCCTTTCT
>NW_027709685.1:0-333 GCF_054177405.1 Leptonychotes weddellii | reverse complement strand
CTCCCCGCGGAGCAGGGAGCACGATGCGGGGCTCGATCCCAGGACCCTGGGATCATGACCTGAGCCGAAGGCAGACGCTTAACCGACTGAGCCACCCAGGCGTCCCTGTGCCCCGGCAGTTTTATCCACCATTGCTTCTATACCATCAGTGCAAATGTCAGTATTCTGAAACAAAGTAAATAACGTTTTTAAATTATTATTATTTTTATGAAAATAATTTTGACTCTGTGGACCACCAGAAGAGGTCTTGTGTACCTTCAGGTCTTTGTGGACTATACTTTGAGAACTAATGTTTTATGGTGTCAACAGATTTGTGATGCTCAATGTATATCC
>NW_027709684.1:0-333 GCF_054177405.1 Leptonychotes weddellii | reverse complement strand
CTGCCGCCGACTGCAGGGGCCAGTGGGCAGGAGCCCCTGCCCAGGATCACGTACCGTGCAGGTAAGGGTCGCAGGGCCGCGTGCCTGCCGCCAGCCAAGCTGGGAGGGGCGGAGGAAGAGAGAGCCCGAGGGACAGGGGGAGGAAAGGGACGTGGGGAGCGCCAGAGACTGAGGAAGGCGTGAAGAAACTGTGTGGCCAAAGACTGAGCGAAGGGAGGGCCCAGGGTGCTTCTCGGAGATGGTGCTTTTTCTTTCCCTCACCCCCCGGCACTTCAGACCCCCAACTGCTTTCACGCCCCCACGCACCCCCAAAGCCAAGGTCATCCATGGACC
>NW_027709683.1:0-5907 GCF_054177405.1 Leptonychotes weddellii | reverse complement strand
TTTTATTTTTTAAAGATTTTATTTATTTATTCATGAGAGACAGAGAGAGAGACAGAGGCAGAGGGAGAAGCAGGCTCCCCGCAGAGCAGGGAGCCTGATGCGGGACTCGATCCCAGGACCCTGGGATCATGACCTGAGCCGAAGGCAGACGCTTAACCGACTGAGCCACCCAGGCGTCCCAGGAAAAAAAAGATATTTATATAATCAAATTAACAATGTCTAGAACTGGCACCTTTAATACCATGAATCCCCTTTATAATTGTCTGGAAATCTTCCTCCACTACTGTTCCATAATTAGGTGTGCATTTTATGGAGGTATGTACTTTATCTTTGATAGCACTTCAAAACTGCTAGCAACCAGTGCTCACTCTTCATTTTTTTTTTTTTCCAATGCTTACTTGTTTCTTGGAGTCCACATAAATTGTTGCTCACAGAATTTTCTCCATCACATTTTCAAGTCCAGTTTTAACGTTTTGCTTCTTCTTCTATTTCAGTCTATAATATCTACTTAATCAGCAATTGGTAAACTTTTTCTGCAAAGGGCCAAATAAAAATAAACATACTAGGGTTTTCAGGCCATTCAAACTTTGTTACAATATTCAACTCTCATTGTGGTATGCATAAGCAGCCACAATTTGTAACTTAAGCACCATGGCTGTATTTCAATAAAAAATCTAATATACAAAAATAGGTGGAGGACTGAATTTGGCCCACAGGCTTTAGTTGGCTGACCTCCATGTTAGACTGTAAATTCCTCAAGGGAAGAGACCATACCCTATTCATCTTCTTTCCCATACGGTGTCTGTCACAGCAATTTGCCTTAAAATGGGCCTTGAAAATCCATTATTGAATTAATGAAAGAGCAGACCTCTGACTACAGTGTAGAACTTGAACAGACAGTTGTTTAAGGAATGGGGAGTAGAGAAAGTGAAAGTGATGCAGGCAAAACTCACGTTATCATTTAAAACTCTTTTCCCAGTTCAGAAATTGTATCACAACCAAAACAGTATTTGAATAATAATTTTTAATGTAATTCACTGTGTAAGTGAGAATTCAAAGTCCTTTTCCATGGGGAGAATCCGATAGAGCTGGGTAAAAAGAAAGTACCTAAGTGTGCTAATTGAGTGGTGAGGACAGATCTATTGTAACATAGCAAAGTATGAAGTGCTTCTAAGTCCCAAAGAGGAACTGACATGTATTCCAGCTCTAAGGAATGAGAAGGCTCTTGAAGATCAAAACAGTTAGCCTTAGGGATTATAAAAAGTCAGTCTCCTACTTTAAAAAAATATTGAAATAACTGCTGCTTTTGACTTCATTTTCTAAATCCTTTTTTTTAATTTTTTTTTTTTTATAAAAAAGCATAGGTACAATTCTAAAAATGGAGCAAGTCCTTACATTTCCCCAAAATATTGCTGGTAGTTCTGCCATAAAGAAATTTTACTTCTGCAGAAACCGATTCCAGAGTTGAATGTCTGACCAAGATTTCTGCTTTAAATAAATCAAACACACAAACAAAGACACAACTTGGAAGTGTTTATTCGTTTATAATGGTGTACCAAGTTTCATAAAAGGTGAATATATAGTTTTGGAAACTTCAATTCTAAATACCATGAGTTTGAGATGAGGGAAAAGAAAATAGCTGAAGACATTGCAGAAATAGTAGAAAATATTGATCTGGAGTTGAATGTGAGGTCAGGGCTAAAAATATTGATTTGGTTGTCAGAGACAAAGAGATCTCTTTTGAAGTCATTGGGGTGGACAGATTCCGAAGAAGAGCATGGACAGAGGGGAGCTTTGATTTCCCTGAAATGGGAGTGATTGGAAATCTACCGGAAAAACATCAAATAATAGGATGCTCATATATTTATCCAGATTTTACCCAACATGTATTTATTATTTTTGACTTGTTTGACACTATGGACTTATTTCTCCATCTTGAGACTGACACAGGTGAATTAAAAGACCTGCAGCTTCTTTTCAGCTACAAAATTATTCATGAGGCTTAGTTCAATGTAATTGTTTATATGTCATAATTGAGCTTATATTCATATTTCTACCACAATAAACCATAACAGAATATTTAATTAATACTTATTGTGTTTTCCCTTTTAGAATTTATATTTCAAATCCCTTAAGAAAGAAGTTCAAGGAATTAAGTTTATTCTGTCTTTTTTTTTTTCATTTATGTTGCCTATAAGTAAACTTGCTTAAGGGTATCTTCCTAATTGAGATGCCTCAAATTTTTGCAATAATTACAATATGAATGTTGCTCATTGTTGCAGTACTGCTATTTTTCCTGCTGGAAAGCAGATTTGCTAATGACTCAGGATCAACTTCATAATTTATCATGGGAGATTGGAGTAATATTATTTTCATACAAATCTTTCTATGCTTTCATATTTTTGATAATAATTTTCATCTAATTGTTATCAGTAAGTATAAGACGTTGGAACTTAATTATTAACTCTTAAATATTGATAAATCTCTTATACTTCAATTATTGATTTCTTAATTTCAAAATCCTAAATGCATGTCCTGAAGCCTAGGATAGAGCTGACCCTGTCTGTGAGCATTAAGTTGTCGGCTCACAGGCAGAACTGTGATATGAGGTAGTATCTTATTGAAGGATACAAAAAAGATAGGGTAGGAATGCACAACATTATTAGAAGTTAGTTTGCACAGAGACATAAAAACATGTACACAGAACAAACTGTGTAGCATGGGCAGTAACATAAATCATGGTGATCTAACAACAAGCTTCAAACAACTGAAAGCCAGGCCCTTTCTTGTCTCTAAAGACTCTGCTTTTTGGTCGAACCCCTTTCTTCCCAGGCAGAGTTGACATCAGATTCCCTCAACATTAATCTCCAATAGCTAGGTAACAAAAGGTAAATTCAGTAAAGACATTACTGTCTTCCTGGGGAATTGGAATGTGAAGTATAATGCCTATGCAGCAAAGCTGAGTAAAACAGAAATAAGAAAGATAAACAATCACTGGACACAGTCTTCTCCCACAAACACGTTGTCATCAAGTTGCTACAGCTACAGGTCCCAAAGGAGGAACTGGCAAGAAAAACACAAATGAAAAAATAAAGCCTATTCACAATTTTAGTGTTTTTTGAGACAAAGTAATTACAGAGCCATCAGGCCCAATTACAAAGCACACAGAGTCAATTGTCATAAACTATTTAGAAAGCCAAGTAGAGAAGCCATTTGACCAGTGTCCTTCCATTCAGTGCAACTCAGCTCAGGGGCTTCTTGCCTCTTGTTTGTAAAAGTCAGACAATGCACTCTGTAATTGCACTGCTTATTCACTCTGCCCTTAAATATTTACCACAGAGGATTAATTTCTCTCTTCTCTTACTACTCAGAAATAGCTTGTTTTTTGCTGTATTCCCATATCAGGGATATCCCTGTACTTTCTTAAGCCATTCCTCTCCATCTGATAACATTTTGACCTATGTCATGCACCTGTCAGTCTAAACTTGCTTCACAAATTTGCATGAACTAAATACATCTTTTGAAATACTGTGTGCATTCAGCAACTGAGAGTGATGTAAGAAGGTGAATTTCAAAACTGCACTCCACCCCCATGCTTAAGATACATACACATGAAAAAAATACATATACACGGTGTATGGTATATATGTTTGATAAAATAAAAAAATATGCATACTGAAAGCGAGATTTTGCAGATTCCATCTGTTGTGGAATCGAACCTCTACACTACCTGGCAATGGGTCAAAAGAATATAATGAAATACTGCTTGAAATCATTTTATTCATAACAACCAAATAATCATAAAAACATCTGGACTGTGATAAATATACAAGTTACAAAAGCTTCTACATACATTATAAAATGGGATTTTTCAACTACCTAAAACTTTTTTTTTTGCAGTCTTGACTGGTATGATCCCATTCCCAAGTGAGGAAATAGAGCAACTAAATGGCTTTCTATAAGATCTCAGAAAGGAAATGCAGCAACAGGCATTAAAACTCACTTCTTGTTATATACTACTTATCAAAATTTTAACTGTTTCATTTAAATGTTTTATTTTTAATTGTGAAATATTCCAATCCAACAGAAAACTAAAGTGTAAAACAATATACACATATACTCAGCATCTCTCTATTTTTTTTTTAAATTCCACAGTACGTCATTAGTTTCAGATGGAGTGTCCAATAATTTATCAGTTCCGTATAGCACCCAGTGTTCATCACATCATGTGCCGTGCCCTCCTTAATGCCCATCACCCAGTTGCCCCACTCTCCATCCACCTCCCCTTCCACAACCCTCAGTTTGTTTCCTATAGTTAAGAGTCTTTCATGGTTCTCCTTCTCTGATGATTTCCCATTCTGTTTTCCCTCCCTTCTCCTATGATCCTCTGGCTATTTCTTATATCCACATATGAATGAAACCATATGATAATTGTCTTTCTCTGATTGACTTATATCACTCAGCATAATACCCTCCACGTCGTTCCATCCACATTGATGTAAATGGTATTCTTCCTTTCTGATGCCTGAGTAATATTCCATTGCATATATATACCACAACTTTATCCATTCATCTGTTGATGGACATCTCAGCTCTTTCTACTGTTTGGCTATTGTGGACATTGCTGCCATGAACATTGGGGTACAGGTGCCCCTTTGGATCACTACATTTGTATCTTTGGGGTAAATACCTAGTAGTGCCATTGCTGGTTCGTAGGGTACCTCTATTTTTAACTTCTTGAGGAACCTCCATACTGTTTGCCAGAGTGGCTACCAGCTTGCCTTTCCACCAACAGTGTAAGAGGGTTCCCCTTTCTCCACATCTTCGCCAACATCTGTTGTTTCTTGACTTGTTAATTTTAGCCATTCTGACTGATGTGAGGTGGTATCTCATTGTGATTTTGATTTGTATTCCCTGATGCCAAGTGATGTGGAACATTTTTTCATGTGTCTGTTGGCCATTTGTATGTCTTCTTTGGAGAAATGTCTGTTCATGTCTTCTGCCCATTTCTTGACTGGATTATTTGTTCTTTGGGTGTTGAGTTTGATTAAGTTCTTTATAGATCTTAGATATTAGCCCTTCATCTGATATGACATTTGCAAATATCTTCTCCCTTTCCATAGGCTGCCTTTTAGTTTTGTTGAGTGTTTCCTTTGCTGTGCAGAAGCTTTTTATCTTGATGATATCCCAATAGTTTATTTTTGTTTTTGTTTCCCTTACCCTTGGAGACATGTCTAGCAAGAAGCTGCTGCGGCTGAGGTTGAAGAAATTGCTGCCTATGTTCTCTTCTAGGGTTTTGATGGATTCCTGTCTCACACTTAGGTCTTTCATCCATTTTGAGTTTTCTCTCACTATATTTTAAAATTAGCATGTGGCAAGATTAATTCCAACTTTTTTTGAAAAGACTCATATTTTAGTTATGCAGTTGATGTCCCAAGCTCCATTTCATCTCTGTGGTCTCATACCTTTCTGTCCCTGCCCAAATATCATCACTTCTGGTGGTGTAGCTAGTATATATCTTTCTCAGGTATATATATATATATTTTTTAAAGATTTTATTTATTTATTTGAGACAGAGAGAATGAGAGAGACAGAGAGCACATGAGAGGGGGGAGGGTCAGAGGGAGAAGCAGACTCCCTGCTGAGCAGGGAGCCCGATGCGGGACTCGATCCAGGGACTCCAGGATCATGACCTGAGCCGAAGGCAGTCGCTTAACCAACTGAGCCACCCAGGTGCCCCTCTCAGGTATATTTTTAAAGGTAAATGTGTGCATCTGTAAATATTAGTATTGCTTTGTTTGTGTGGTTTTAAAATTTACAAAAATTATAATTGTCATTTTCAATTTTCTTTTTCATTGAGTATTGCTTGCAAAACTTACCTACATTTCTCTTTTTTTCAACTGTGTT
>NW_027709682.1:0-333 GCF_054177405.1 Leptonychotes weddellii | reverse complement strand
CTCTAAAAAACAAAGTCTTTGAAAAAATATTCAGCACTTTTTAATGCAAATAAAAGACTGCTTGCTCTCTAAAATCTACCTTATATATTTTATCTAGTAAGTCATATAATGAAAGAAATCTATTTGTCCAGAACACCAGCAAGTTATTCCTGTTCATTTTCTTAAAGTTTAAACATGATATTTTGTAAGGAAATTTAGAAATGTGTTAGTATATGAGCAACCAAGGCTCAAGATTTCTGCCATTTTAATTTTGGGTTCTGGTACCAATGTTATCATCCAGGAAGCATATTGCTGGTCTCTTTGTTTTTGATTCTACTGTCTGTATAACTTTCC
>NW_027709681.1:0-333 GCF_054177405.1 Leptonychotes weddellii | reverse complement strand
CTGAAAACTTTTTCTCTTATAGTTCAGCTATTGGTGGATTTCACTCTTTCCCTCCTCTAGATTATAATTTCCTTGAAGGCAAGAGCCAGAGTTAGCTTCATAATTTTTTATATGAGTGCAGTTTAAGGATTGTGATCTTAATAGGCATGACCAATGAACAAATTTATATTAAATGTTACTAATCCATAAGAATAATAACAAAATATCCTAAATTGGAGGCTACTGGAGACCATACCACAAAAAGCAACATCCACCTTGGATTTCTTACCTTTGTTTCCCTGTGCTTAGGATGGATTGCTATCTACTGTAGGCACTGAAAACATTTCTATTGAA
>NW_027709680.1:0-333 GCF_054177405.1 Leptonychotes weddellii | reverse complement strand
ACAAAGATAAACTATTGGGACTACACCAAAATAAAAAGCTCTGCACAGCAAAGAAAACAATCGACAAAACTAAAAGACAACCTACTGAATGGGAGAAGATATTTGCAAATGACATATCCAAAAAGGGGTTTGTATCCAAAATATATAAAGAACTTATACAATTCAATACCCAAAAAACAAATAACCCAATTAAAAATGGACAGAAGACATGAACAGACATTTCTCCAAAGAAGGCATACAGATGGCCAACAGATACATGAAAAGGTGCTCATCATCACTTATCATCAGGGAAATACAAATCAAAACTATAGTGAGATAACACCTCACACCTGT
>NW_027709679.1:0-333 GCF_054177405.1 Leptonychotes weddellii | reverse complement strand
TTTTTTTTTTTTTTAAAGATTTTATTTATTTATTTGAGAGAGAGAGAATGAGAGACAGAGAGCATGAGAGGGAGGAGGGTCAGAGGGAGAAGCAGACTCCCTGCCGAGCAGGGAGCCCGATGCGGGACTCGATTCCGGGACTCCAGGATCATGACCTGAGCCGAAGGCAGTCGCTTAACCAACTGAGCCACCCAGGCGCCCGCAAGTAGAGATTTTAAAAAGACTTGCCCTCTCTTGGTGCTCTTGGGAACTTTATAATTATCATCATATGAATGAACCTAAACTAATTTACTGGATATTGAATTACTTCCATCAACCCTACTAACAGATAGC
>NW_027709678.1:0-333 GCF_054177405.1 Leptonychotes weddellii | reverse complement strand
AAAACACCACTCCTGGTGTTGGTCAGCTCAAACCCAAGAAGTACTCAGTGGCCTGGTTTTCTGTATTACTGAAAATCCACGCGAAAAGAAAACAATGTTGTTTTTAGTTGAGCTCATCGTTGGTTGGTGAGTCCCGAAGTAAACTCTCCAGCACGTGCTGGGGATGGAGCATCCGCGCTGGGTACTCCAGGAGGGGCACAGTGGCCAAGGTGGGCGCACACTCTCTGGAGAAGCAGGGCGGGGGTGTCCACCCTTGGGTCCTGGGTGGTCTCCGTAAGTCACCAGCTTAGCTGGATGAGGCCGAGCTACTGTTGCTCGATGGCCAGGCTAGGC
>NW_027709677.1:0-333 GCF_054177405.1 Leptonychotes weddellii | reverse complement strand
ACACTATAAGACAGAGAGCCAGACTGTATATAAGTTAGGAAAAGTAGTATTAACTATTTATATTGTGCTTACTATAACTATCTGAGCTGGTGTTACTGAACAGGAAATTCACACTATAAGATAGAGAGCCAGACTGTATATAAGTTAGGAAAAGTGGTATTAACTATTTATATTGTGTTTATTATAACTATCTGAGCTGGTGTTACTGAACAGGAAATTCACACTATAAGATAGAGAGCCAGATTGTATATAAGTTAGGAATTCTTCCATGCCTTAGATTTATTGATTCTTTAAGATTTATGTTAAAACTTTAGAAACAAATGTTAAGAACTA
>NW_027709676.1:0-333 GCF_054177405.1 Leptonychotes weddellii | reverse complement strand
ACATGTGGATTTAGAAGTGTTAAGAATCTTTGGTAGTGGGCACCTGGGTGGCTCAGTTGGTTAAGCGACTGCCTTCGGCTCAGGTCATGATCCTGGAGTCCCGGGATCGAGTCCCGCATCGGGCTCCCTGCTCCGCGGGGAGTCTGCTTCTCCCTCTGACCCTCCCTCCTCTCATGTGCTCTCTCTATCTCATTCTCTCTCTCAAATAAATAAATAAAAAAAAATAAAAAAAATCTTTAAAAAAAAAAAGAATCTTTGGTAGTAACTTTTACTATCTTTAGTAATAAGTTACTTTGGTAATGAAAGAAATATTTGTGTGTGTATATATTTTTT
>NW_027709675.1:0-333 GCF_054177405.1 Leptonychotes weddellii | reverse complement strand
GATGGTATAGCAAAGTCAGAACCTAAAAAGGTGGTGGTCACTTAGCTCCATTCTCTGGATTCAGGCTGCACATTACAATCCTCAAGCCTATAACACCATCCAGCTGCGACACCCATGGAGTGGATTAAAAGACTCCATTATTGCTTCATTCTATTCTGAATTCTTTTCATATTCTTCCTCTCTGTTAGGGTCATAATTCTAACAGATATTTAAATGACCTCCTATAGACTCTCCAAAGGTTTTTTGCTACTCTGTCTACAGTTGTAAGGTTGTGCTTTGACAATAATACATTCAGAAAGATTTTAATTTTCCAGAATCTCTTGGGATCTTAGA
>NW_027709674.1:0-333 GCF_054177405.1 Leptonychotes weddellii | reverse complement strand
ACTTCTGATTCTGGACTCTTTATCAAACTGTTTTACACAGTAATTTCCACATAATGAATGTTCAGTAAACGAATGTTTAACTACTTTTAAATTTTCGAGTAAGTCAAGACAATTCATAATTGGTCTTCACAAAATATTTTATTTTATTTTTTTAAAGATTTTTTTTGTTTATTTATTTGAGAGAGAGAGAGAGAGCACAAGAGGGGAGCGCGAGAGGGAGAAGCAGACTCCCTGCCAAGCAGGGAGCCCGATGCGGGACTCGATCCAGGGACTCCAGGATCATGACCTGAGCCGAAAGCAGTCGCTTAACCAACTGAGCCACCCAGGCGCCCT
>NW_027709673.1:0-333 GCF_054177405.1 Leptonychotes weddellii | reverse complement strand
ACAGTCCAACTGTCTTGGTCCCTGAGGCACTTCGTAATATAGAGTGTGAGGACTGGAATGTAGGCAGAAGGATTGGACTAACACAGATAAGGGACTGACCTATGGACATAGGTAGAAGACACTCTTATTGAAAATGCTCGGGCGCCTGGGTGGCTCAGTTGGTTAAGCGACTGCCTTCGGCTCAGGTCATGATCCTGGAGTCCCTGGATCGAGTCCCGCATCGGGCTCCCTGCTCGGCAGGGAGTCTGCTTCTCCCTCTGACCCTCCCCCTTCTCATGTGCTCTCTCTCATTCTCTCTCTCTCAAATAAATAAATAAAATCTTTAAAAAAAAA
>NW_027709672.1:0-5908 GCF_054177405.1 Leptonychotes weddellii | reverse complement strand
TTCTTAATCGCAGGAAACAAACTGTGGGTTGCTGGAGTGGGGGGTGGGGTGGGAGGGATGGGGTGACTGTGAGATAGACACTGGGGAAGGTATGTGCTCTGGTAAGTGCTGTGAATTGTGCAAGACTGTTGAATCTCAGATCTGTACCTCAGATCAGAAACAAATAATGCAATGTATGTTAAGAAAAAAAAAAAAGAAGAAGAAGAAGGTAGCAGGAGGGGTAGAATGAAGGGGGGGAAATCGGAGGGGTAGACGAACCATGGAGACGTTGGACTCTGGAAAACAAACTGAGGGTTCTAGAGGGGAGGGGTTGGGAGGATGGGTTAGCCTGGTGGTGGGTATTGAGGAGGGCACATTCTGCATGGAGCACTAGGTGTTATGCACAAACAATGAATCATGGAACACTACATCTAAAACTAATGATGTAATGTATGGGGATTAACATAAGAATAAAAAAATAAATAAATAATATAATTACAAAACAAACAAACAAAAAAGAAATACAAGAGGCTAATATAAGTGCTACATTTTGGCCCAATTAAGTTTTTAAGAAAGACTGTTTCAAACGCCATAAAATTTATGGTTCCAATATTATCTTATACTTGCCACATAGTTAGTGAATCTTGGGAATAAGAGATAAAGAATGTTATATGTGAGATTGAGATGTCACCCGTTATAGAGCATTATAATCTTATAGGAAGACCCCTGAATGTGGGAAAGGAGAGGGTCCTACCCCAAGCAAACAATCCCACCAAATACCAAATGATCCTTTGACCAATTCCTATTCATTTGATTGTATGTAGATTTCATTAGCACCTATTGTGCTAAAACTAATGTAACCCTTCTCTAGACCCTAAAGTGTTTCTCATTTTCAGGGGATTCTTGCATTTGTTGAACTGTCTCTGTATGTTCATTAATTTTGATGTGAGGTAAATATCAGCTTGAAACTAAAGGTGACTTAATGTTGCAACACCCTATGAATATTAGAATAAAGAGTGCTCATGAATTAATGAGCCTAATGGACCCTCATTCTGTATGCAGAAGAAGAGGCTGCACCTCAAATCAGTCTCATCCATAGGCTGGGGAAACTTGGGCATCCCCGAGCCACCAGGTCACCCTGGGTAGGAGAGAATCATTTGGTTATGAGTTACAAAATGAGTTGGCATTATTATTTTATTTATTTATTTATTTATCTATCTATCTATTTATTTATTTATTTATTTATTTATTAAAGATTTTATTTATTTATTTGAGACAGAGAGAATGAGAGACAGAGAGCATGAGAGGGAGGAGGGTCAGAGGGAGAAGCAGACTCCCTGCCGAGCAGGGAGCCCGATGCGGGACTCGATCCTGGGACTCCAGGATTATGACCTGAGCTGAAGGCAGTCACTTAACCAACTGAGCCACCCAGGCGCCCGGCATTATTATTTTAAATGTTAATCATGCACCTCAAAAACACTTGGGCCACTTCCCAAAACAATCTAATTCTAGATCAATGGGAGGGAGTGCTGTGAGTGGTATAAAGAACACAGAAATAAAAATTGGAATACCGTGCTCTTGTATCATGTTTGGCACTAATTCATTGTGCTAGCTCAGAAAATGGAACTGAAATCCTCAACTGATTCCTCAACCCCTTGTTCCCCCTCTGCTGACAAGACTTACATTGTTTTGGGCACCTGGGTGGCTCAGTCGTTGGGCATCTGCCTTTGGCTCAGGTCATGATCTCCAGGTCCTGGGATCGAGCCCCACATCGGGCTCTCTGCTCGGCGGGGAGTCTGCTTCTCCCTCTCCCTCTGCCTCTCCCCACCGCTCCTACTCTCTCTCTCTCTCTCTGTATCTCTCTGTCTCAAATGAATAAATTAAAAAAAAAAAAAAGACTTACGTTGTTTTACTTTTATCAATGTAATATCTTAACCTGGTTAAAAATTAAATAAATAAAATGGGAAAGAAAAGAGTCTAAAATGAAAACCAAGAGTCCCTTGTCCCAAATTTTCCTTCATCTACTGCCCCAGTATATCAGGATGACAACGTTCTATTACCCACAGGATAGCACCCAAAGACAACCAGCTTTAATTGATTCTGCATTTCATTTCCTTCCTTCCTTTCCTTCCTTCCTTCCTTCCTTTCCTTCCTTCCTTCCTTCCTTCCTTCCTTCCTTCCTTCCTTCCTTCTTTCCTTCCTTCCTCCTTCCCTTCCTTCTTTCCTTCCTTCCTCCTTCCCTCCCTCCCTTCCTCCCCTCTCCTTCCCTCCCTTCCTTCTTCCCTCCTTTCCTTCCTTCCTTCCTTCCTTCCTTTGTGGCATTATCTACTTACTCATCTCTAAATATTGTGCCTGTGCCTTTAAGATGCATCACCTTTGTACACTACAAATTCATATTCTGCAATGATAGTGACAAATTTGTCTCATTTATATAGCATTCCTCCCTTTACTGTGCTTGGAAACTTTGCAAGGTATGCCACTATTTTTAGTACTACTTTAACTATTTAACTTGGAATAATATATAGTAATCTCAATTTTCCCTATCTTCAATAGCATCTCTTCACTTTGGAGTGGATATACTGAAACTGGTGTTCTGACGCTCTCTCCCGCCCCCACGTCCACCCCCAGCGTATCTTGGTTGTGCCTTAACTTATGTTATTGAGGGGCACCTGGGTGGCTGAGTCAGTTAAGCATCTGCTTTTGGCTCAGGTCATGGTCTCAGAGTCCTGGGATCGAGCCCTACATCAGGCTCCCTAATCAGCAGGGAGTCTGCTTCTCCTTCTCTCTCTGCCCCTCCACCCCTACTCATGCTCTCTTGATCTCTGTCTCTCTCAAATAAATAAAATCTTTAAAAAAAAAAACAACATGTTATTGAGGGTACATGGAGAGGTCAAAACTTCACATTCCGTTCTGTGATAATTAAGTCACCCATGCTTTCATTAAGAGATTTATTCAACTGAATGGAGCAATGGGTGTTATACGCAAACAATGAATCATGGAACACTACATCAAAAACTAATGATGTAATGTATGGTGATTAACATAATAAAATTAAAAAAAAGGGATTTATTCAAAAATTATAATCGGACAAACAACGTTTATATAATGTTGCTTTTGTAGATGCTATTCACTGCAAAGCAAGAAGTTACCATTTCCTGTACATAAAGCCTAAGCTGGCGCCACTTGTGTTACACAAGAATCACGTGCTGGTAATGTCATCTTTGTACATTCCTCTTTTCTCAAAGTTTGCCATATTTCAGTTTGTTTCATGTTTTGAAAATGAATTTTCCTGGCAAATCTGCTTTTCTCATTATTTATTGATGAGAGGAGAATCACAAGCCTGTTTCATCACATACCTAATGCCTTTGTCTTCTTATTCATTCTCTCTAGAGCTGGGAACCTCTGATTTTCTTCTAGAAAGCGTTCTCTTTGGGTCACCTTCATCCCTGCTACTTCGAATCACTGCATTTTAAGCTGACTGCATTGCTCTTTTCCTAAGATTTCACACCCCGAGCTTAGATATAATCTGTCTTATATTTCTTCTTTCTTTTTCTTTGCTTTGGTGTTTTGTACTCAAAACAACAAATAATGTTGTCAGAAAGTAAAACTAAACTTCTGAGTATGTTCACATTTGACTTTTTTCTCACATATGTGCTTGATTTTCTAGCAGGTTGTAGGTTCCTTGGTGGACCCCTTAGCTACTGTGAAGGCTTCTCTCTCTTTTTTTTCTTCCTAGCATCTAGCATGCCAGGCCCTTTTGTGTTGCATTGGAAGCAACATGATTGTCCTTCCTTCTTTCTGAAAGTTTTTAGGATCTTCTCTTTACACTAGCTGTTCTGAAATTTCAAGAAGATAATGACTAGTTGCTGGTCTTTTACAAAAATTCATCATGTTAAAATTGTGTGAGATGAGTTCACATGGAAGCTTCATGTCTCTTTTCAGACCTCAGAGAATCTCTTCTTTGATTTCACTGACAATTTTACTTCTCTCACTTATTGATTTATTTTTACCTTTTCTCTTTTCCTGGAATCTCTGTTTGTTATGGTGGGCCTTCCTGAAGTTGATTCTCATTCCTACTTGTCTTTTATTTATTTTTTTAAGATTTTATTTATTTATTTTTTGAGAGAGAGAGAGAGAACAAGCACAAGCAGGGGAGAGGGCAGAGGGAGAAGCAGACTCCCCACTAAGCAGGGAGCCTGACAGGGGACTTTATTCCAGGACCCAAGGATTATGATCTGAGCCAAAGGCAGACACTTAACCAACTGAGCCACCCAAGCACCTTCTACTTGTCTTTTAGCTTGTGTTTTTCATCTTTCTTCATTTAGGTTTTTCTTGATGGAAGACTTCAAAAATATATTTTTAGCCCTTCTAATTAAATTTTTGTTTTCATTTTTAAAGATTTATTTATTTTAGAAAGAGAAAGAGAGAAAGCATGAGTAGGGGGAGGGACAGAGGGAAAGGGAGAGAATCTGAAACAGACTCCCCGCTGAGCATGGAGCCCAACATGGGGCTCTATCTCAAGACCCTAAGATCATGACCTGAGCTGAAATCAAGAGTCAGATGCTTAACTGACTGAGACATCCAGGTGCCCAAAATTTTTGTTATGTTTTTAAAATTTTCTAAACCAGTCTTATTTTTCTGAGAATTCTTTTAACACAGTATCCTATCATAATTTTATACAATAACTGAAGGCAAAAGTTATAATTATGATCTAACCTTTTCTTTTTATCATAGGTCTTCCTGTTTATTTATCTTGGCATTTTTATACTGCAGATTTTCCTCACATAAGTGATTATTCTCAATTTTTCTGATATGTGTATTAATGATACATGAAAAGCTTGATTTTAGCTTAGAGTATTTCCTAAATTGTATGCTTATTTTCATCTAAAATAGTTCATTTAAATTGTTGGGGGGAAAAAAAAAAAGAGCAGTTCACTTTTTTTTTTCCTGCGAGTGAATGTCTATCTCCATTTATATAGAAGAATAGTACAACATATTTCTTGATATAAGGATTTCTAATATTACTCTTGATTTCTCTTTATTACTTTCTGTAAGATCTGTACTTGCCAAGACTTGAATCTCTCTTCAGGGTTCTGTCTAAACTTTCACTCATTTCTATTTTTCTTCCCTCCAGAAATATTCTAGAATGCATGGTCTCTGCTCTTTCATTAGTCAGGGCTCTTCCATACATCTTTTGTTCTCCAGGAAGTTGTAGAAATCTCTGGTTCGCAGATGGTCCAGGCCCATTCTCTTTGCTTTTCTGGTACAACAGCCTCTGAATATTTATTATCATTGTATTTTATTAATAACAAAAGTAACAAGGTGGATATGTGAACTCAGCTTGCCATCTTGCTCTGGAAGCCTTCACTCATATTTGAGAACTACTCTAGCTGTAGTGTGGATATGCAAAAGAAGGGCAAATGTGGAGACAGGTTGATAGTAAGGGAGTTGATGTGATCATTTAGGAGTAAAATAAAGTAGCTGCAGCAGTGGGAATAGAGAGTAGGGAAATGGAGAGATATTTATAAGGGGTGATGCCACAGGACCTTCTAACTATCCCCCACACATCGTTTTTATGTCTACACAATGGAGTCATTGCTCTAATGGCATGTTTTTCCTAGGCCTCTCTTACTTGTTTTTGACTTAGTTTCACTATATGTATTTTCCCTACTCTTCAATCTTATGGTTCCATCACCCATTTGAGTCCTATTCCCTAGTCCCTGATCTTGATCTCACCTTCTAAAGCTGGGACATGGTCTTGCACCAGTGGAGCACATTCTCTGAACTACATGAAATAGCTTATCTTTCTTTTTTTTTTTTTATTCTTATGTTAATTCCCATACATTACATCATTAGTTCTAGATGAAGTGTTCCATGATTCATTGTTTGTGCATAACACCCAGTGCTCCATGCAGAATGTGCCCTCCTC